>NW_026853266.1:0-87670 GCF_026571515.1 Ruditapes philippinarum
CCGACATTTACTCGACATTTTAAAAATGTCGCTTCGCGATGTCGAGTGTCACTTCGCATTGTCGAGCGTCGTATCGCATTGTCGCGTTGTCGTTTCGCATTGTCGAGTGTCGTGGTATGCACTTCTACCAACCTCGACACTCGACAATGCGAAGTGACAATGCGACAACGCGAAGTGACATTGCGACAACGCGAAGTGACATCGCGACAACGCGAAGCGACGCTCGACAATGCGAAGCGACACTCGACAACTTGAAGCGACATTTCTTAAATGTCGCCCTTTTTTACCGCGACATTTCTAGGCGACAGTGCGACATATCGTTTGACACTGTCGAGCGTCGCTTCGCATTGTCGCATATCGCTTCGCGTTGTCGAGCGTCGCTTCGCATTGTCGCGATGTCACTTCGCATTGTCGTGTGTCTACCCTTAGACGCGACGGACGACATTCTAAATGGCACGATAAGGACACCGTAAAAATCAGACTTTTGTTATGAAACACTATACAATAGACAATCATGTAATTGTCTAGAAAAAAATAATATTTGAAACCAATCAATTCTTATCAATATTAGTCATAAGTTTGGTTACATACAATGCTAAACTTTTAAATGTAGGATGATGTTCGGTTTTCATTAAGTATGAGAAATTAACTGGTTCTAGTCTTCCCTTATACCAATTAAACAGATATTGTTATCTTATACTATCAAACTTGGGGCAAATAAAAAAGGCATGATATTCATTTTCAATAACTAAACGGTTACTATTAATAAAACAGTATGGACATATTCTATCTGATCTCTCAATACCATAATGTCGCCCAATTTCGATGTTTAACCTATGATTTGAACATCTGAATGCGCAAGTGATTTCCTAAAAAGAAATGGCAGTTTCATAGTTAAATATTGTTCAACATTCAATAAAGATTTAAATGTAGTATATGTATCACATCTAGTAGAGGAATGGATGACGTCAGACCAATTTTGTTCCAAACAGTCAGCAATACGTTGTTTAAAAGAAAATATAAACATATTAAATCTCCCATATCTTGGCTTATCCAAACATAGCCATATCCGTATTTGTATTTGTATAAAAGTTCGCGTACATGTGTAACCCAGTTTTTTCTCCCTAACTATATTGTAACAGCTTCTTGGATAACGCGTCACTGGCATCTGTAAAAGTTTACACCAATATTTGATGCATTTAATGTAGTAAATTGAGCATAACGGAAGATGACCACATTCACCTAATGCCATACTATTATTTACGGAATCGTTTATACCTAAAAAGTATCTACAAAATTCAATTTGCACTTTTCTATTTCGGGTGAATACGAATGACCCCAAATTTCTGCTCCGTATGTCAATATCGGAACTATCATGGAAACTTAAAGATCTTTTGATGTGAGAATTGACCAAATGAAATTTGATAACGTCTGATTGCAAATATGGCTTTTCTAGCCTGTGCAGCTAGCCTACATTTTGCGGTAGTCAAAATTAATTTTGGGGTAAATAAAAGACCCATGTACTTATATATCGAAGTTACGTTTACTTTAGCGCCATTGTATGTCCATTTTTCAGAATGACGTAGAGGACCGCCGTTACGAAATACCATTATTTCCGTTTTACTAATATTTACCGTCATTCCGGAACGGTTACAAAATTCGGATACGGCGTTTAACTGTAATTGGAGGTTATGCATGGTATCCGCCCCACAGGCAACGTCGTCTGCAAAAAGTAGACATGAAATATCTGGTATATCACTCTCAAGTGAGATACAAGTAAAATGGTTTCCTGCGGGGAACATTTTTAATGATATAAAGATATTTCATTTAACTATTTTCAACATTGTTTGGGGGATAAATAAACGTTTGTATCAGGAATATAGTTGACAATAATCGATCAAGATAGAAGAAGGTCTTTGGAAACTAGTGACCGTTAAAGACCTGAGACCGGAGAAGGTCGTACATAAAACAATTATTTCTTTTTAAGAAAATGATTAAATACCATTTTCTGAATAATTCCGGACAAAAAAATAATGTAAACACACAAGTTTACGCAGAAAATATCTCTATTTAGTATGGCAGTTGACGCTACGAATATTTTAATTTTGTAGATTTTCAGTATAAACAATTTATTGTTTGTAAAATTTTAGATAAATATTAAAGAAACATTGATAATTTCCAAACACATCGTTCAAGTTTTTCCACCTTAAACGGTAAAATAATTACAGAAAATTAGAAATATCACGTAACAGTTTTTTGTTGTTATTTAGGTGTAATTCGGACTAATTCCGTAACGTACCGGCAAACGGTATTTAGCTAGGTTTTCGAAAAGATCAATTAACCAATCATGTACGGTTTACAGATCACATGCTCCTCCAAGTACCGAAAACAGGTCACGTGCTCCTCCATGCCTCAAAAGTTAAACGCGTACCAATACCCTGCGGTCTTCAGACCGCAGGGAATAAAGTCATTAATGTATAAGTTGAAGGTACTGGGCGAATTCACGTCTCCTTGTCTCGTGCCAATGTTACACCTGATCGGACCTACCTTGTGGCCTTGAAATGTACTTTTGAATCATAGCCTGAAGTGAAAACATGTTATCAACAACGGAATATCCGGACCTAAAACCAGCTTGAGCTTCATCAATGATATCAAAATGATTTGTCCATTTATCTAACCTTTCCTTAATAATGTTCGAAAATATTTTGTAAATAACATCCATTAATGAAATCCCTCTGTAATTGGATGGGTCATTTCTATCGCCTGATTTATATAGAGGCACTATGATGCTTTGACACCATGCGTCTGGGAAATTACCTGTTATCAGGATTTTATTGAACATTCTACACAAAATAGGAGATATACTATGACAAGTATTTTTATAGAACTCGGCACTTATACCGTCTTTACCTTGACATTTTCCTGACTTTAGTCTAGAAATTGATCTTGTTATTTCTTCAACTGTAATTTCACAATTAAGAATTTGGTCTGTTATTTCATCAGTTTGTAAATCATTTATACTGTTATTTAATTCAACAATCGGAATTTGATTTTCTTGAAATAGTAACTGTTCAAAATAATTTAGCCAGGCAATTGCCGTTATTTCAGAAGTCATTTTATTTTGCATCGAACCAGATTTAACTAGGGACCAAAATTCCTTCGGGTTATTTCTTGAATTTATAAGCTTATTTCTATTTTCAGATAGATTCATTAGTTTCTTATTACGACAGGTATTTTTGAAATGCCTCTTAGAAACTTTATATAATTCGTAATCACGGACATTGTTTGTTAACCTAAATTGACTTAATAAAATATTTTTTTGTTCTTTACTTTGTTGACACTCATCATCCCACCATTTTGGTTGATTACACTGCTTTTTTCGTAAAGCAAACATTTGACTGTGCGTAGCAGACGAACGGTATATTTCTATCAATGACGAAATTGCATCGTTTATAAGTAAACAATCATGGATGTATATCTATAAAGAATAACACAATATTAGAAATCTTCGACCAATCGGGAACTATTTTTCTTTCCCGAAGGGTGACCAGAAACACAATTCCAAATATTTCACAGGCAGATAACCAGTTGCACAGCATTATTCAATGATATATGACATACATTGAAGAAAATAATAGTTTGAATGCATTGCTCCTTCAAAAAATGACTGACAGCAATTTATATTTACCCCCACCCAGCCAAAATCACACCTAAAATATACCAATATGGGCAATCCTCATGAAGGTGCAGCATACTCCAGAATCCGCCCGATTCCTTTAAAAATATCAGTAGCACGCAGTGCAAGCTATGGCATTTTCAGAAATGACCAATAAAGTGTCTGTCATACGTTTAGTTTTTTCACAAAATTTATCTGAAATTTCTTACTTGTTTGGCGCCAACTGTCAAAGCTTGATTTTAACTTTTTCACCTCCATTCGGAGAGTCAGAAATACATACAAAGCTACCAAAATGCTTAGTTTCGGGTAAAAACCCAAAAATACTTCTCATTTCCTACACACAAACAAGAAAGAATTACAATGACAGAGAAATATCAGAAGTTATCAGTACCTTCAAAACACCATGTCTGAGTTATTAAAAAATTTGACCGGGGCCATCATTCGAATATGTCCCCTGCCCCCTAAGCACATCAGGGTCTGAAATTTCGCTACCATTATTTGTTTGGTCTGACGACCCAAACAAATAAAAACTACCGATCGAGGAATCCCTTTTCAAGACAAACGTATGAACATCAAAAACAACAACAACAAAAGCAACATCAACAAAACTAGAACCCCAAATCAAAACATTAATTCTCAAGATCAAATTACAAATATCACAATAATTACAATGTTCATAAATTTTTCCCGTTAAATTTTCGATTTCAAATATGGAGCCTTCTCTATCTCTTTTTCCATTAGCAGTTGATCATTAACCCATTAACCTTTTATCAATATTTTATCTTAAATTTTTTGCCTTGTCATGTTGTGTCATTGATTAGGTAACCCTTAACATGGAGATAACTTCCTTTCGTGCAATATTTGTTGTTGTTGTTGTTTTGCGCGCGCGCGGAGCAAGGTTTCCCAAAAGCCATTTTTAATGCCAATGTAAAATAATAGAGTGAGACTAAAAAAAGGATTGGAGCACCAAACTAAATACCGTATTCCGGTATATACTGGGCAAGGCGCTTGAATCATTAAATGCTAAAATCTTGCCTTATTACCCAACGTAATGAACTTAAATATGTCTAATTAATCTTTTCACACCGATTTATGTATGATAATGAATGAAAAATGTAAAAATCGGCGAAAAAAACGATATTTGCTTTTTTGTGATAATGATATCTGCAAGCGTCTAGAGGTACTGCTCCAATCCTGTATTGAGTTAAATCCAAAATAATATGGTACATATATTATAGACGTAGAAATATGTTTATTTTTCAAAACAACGTAGAGTAATTTTTAATGATATAAAGTGTATACGCTGGGATTGATTGACAAATATCATTTTATTTAGATTAAAACGTGTTCGGAGCTCGACACCTCAAGTGTCTGTGGGTGGCAGGGTTCTAGCCGGAGGGGTGGGGGAGGTGAGTATATACAGTAGTATATATATCTGTCCAGCAGGGTCAAATATAAATTAAAGGAATAAAGACTAGGAAATAATTTGCAGGGTACATGTTACATAGAGAAATCTGGCGTATAAACTCAAATTGAAAACAATCGAGAACGTTTTCAAGGAAATAATTTCTCACTTTGCAATACAAACTTTAAGGATATAGAATTTAATCGCGGAACTCTTTCCCTTTGGTAAATTGGCGGAATTTCAATTGCAAAATTTTCATTAATTGGACTTTAATTATGATATACACGTATATCATTACTGAAGTCTTTATCGCATTTATTAAACTAAACATGGTCAAATTACGTATCAGTATATTGTAGGCAATTGAGACATAGATTATAAAAATATCTGATATAATCTTGTTTAAACATATTAATATAGAATATATCTTATGATTGTTAACATTTACGTCTCAACAACCTCAATAACAAAACAAACATTAGAAAAAAAAAACAAAAACACAAAACAAAATCCCCACAAAACACATTCAATATACGCAGTTAATATAGATAAATCAATCACGAAATCAATTGTCATATGGTTTAAATGACAAGACCTTAAACATTTCCTTGTTTATATATTGATTATGTTAAACTACAATGTCATTATTATACCCCCCTCGAAGAAAAGAGCGGTTTTAAAAAAATCATATGTGGGTGTCTATCTAATTGCCGACCATTTGATTTACTATCTTAACTTTATAGATTGAACGGACCTTATTATGTAAGTCTCTTTGGATCAAATGGCCAAGGTCACATTCACTTTGAATCTGAAAGCCATCTTTACTCAATAACTGGACTGGTAAATTCGATTCATTGTCCTTTTTTTATTCCTCTTTTGTTTATTTGGTAGAATGACGGTATTGGTAAGCAGGTTTTAGGACAAGCTGACTGTTATAAGGAGATGCTAACCGTTATCAAGGCAGGTTTAATAAGGGTAAGCGCTAACCCTTATCAGGACAAGTTTAATCAAGACAAGCGCGACCCTATCAGGCCAATCTGACTGTTATCGTGAACTTGAAATAGTTACCGCTAGCTGATCAATGTCTTTCTTCGATGCTTAAGATCTTACAAACATTTTGCTTTTATTATTTTTATTATTAGGCAAACTGTTTCTGTTTCAATGTACTATTTTACCAATCAACTGGCCACGGTCTGAACAGCTGTGTTATACAATCAATTCTTAAATAACGTTATTAGGTTAGGCGACATGTAGTTAGGGGAAATATGATGATACACGTACCATGTTAAATGTACATACATAAGTACTGTATTATCAAGGTATAAAAATTTGACAATATACGAAGTCTATTATCTTTGTTTTATTTATTTACAATATGAATATTAAATCAAATCACATACACACATCAAAGCTATTCATTAAATATTATAAAATGTTAAATATAGTTATTGTATTGTCAAAATAATTACCGTTTTATAAAACACACTGTTCTGATCAGTTCAGGTTTCGTACAATATTGTATTAAAATGTTTACTCTTGCGTTACAATAAAATAATGTCACCAAAGTTTGCCATAACACATATAGTAAATCATTTCCTCTCACATATCTTTTCTCTCTTTCGTCAGTCAAATTCCTCTCAGTTATCATATTAATTCAATTGTTTTCTTGCAACTCGCATCCTTTTCCAGTTAGTGTCAAATTAGCATAACTGTTTTCTTTTTTACCATTTTGTACACAAGGAAAACAGTCACATTCTGTCATCCAAAACATTGTTACGTCGTATATTGCTGGTAAAGATCTTAGAAATGATGTCAAATCAAAAATGTTGTTCTCCTCCTCACACCCCTAAACTTGCGTAATGTCCATCATGTAATCATATTCGATCTCCCTAAAATTATTCCCTTTTACATATTTGGTCTCCCGTTCCAATCATTCTGTACACAATCGTCCGTGGCGCTGATTCTTTCCCTTGGGCAACTGAATTGTCGATTTTAGCTTTCGATAATTTATAAATCAATCGGAGGCAAACTTCAGTCATGAAAGTCACAAGAAATATATTCTCTGTATAGATTCATTACAGAACTATTGTTCAACATATCAAATATTTCTACAATGGCATCGCTGATGAATGGTATTATCTTTTTAGCCGCCTTCCTTTCTTCGTAATCCTTCACAAGCGTGTCACCTATGTGTTGAAGTTGTATAGAAATACGACGATGAGACTGTCTACGACGTTCCGATACCTCATCAATAACTTCTCCAACATCACCACCATATTCTTCAATGTCACCAACACATTCTTCAACATTTTCACCAGATGCTTCAACATCCTCACCAAATGCTTCATCAGTTTCGCTCACTTTAGAGCAGTACACGATGTTTTGTTGATTCATTTTTTTATGAATTGTTTCACAATAACTCGTTCAATAAATAATTGTTAACTTTTTAACAGCTGAGAAAGATTTGATCTCTTTGTTCAGAAGATTCTCTTTATATATCCACTTACTTTCACTAGGAATTCCAATTTGGTAAACTTCCTTTTTTAAATTTAGAACATGCATAACGGTTTATTTTCAGTGCTGATTAATATAAGTTTAGTATATCTAACTACCTGTTTAAGTACATTTAATATACGTATATATGCATTGATAATATTGTCACATGTTGGACACTTTTTAAACTTCGTAGTAGGTTTTGTTATACTAGTATTTGTTTTCATTTCTTTGTTTTTGTTTTGAAATCTTAATCAGTACAGTGATGGAATTCTGCCAGTAAGATGACTAAGAAGAATATAAAAACAAAAGCTTATTCAAGGTTAGGAGACACAACAAATCGTCTCCATGTAAAATGATTCAATATTCAATTTAAGATAAAGATAACACTGTAACGAGTACGTTTTGGACTTTTGCAAAACTACCTAGCCAAAGATGAAATCACTATAACATGTTCTTTAGTTACCAGTTTATAGGAGAACATTTGCACAAAACTAAACATACAAAAATTGGCGATATAAACTGAAAACAAGCAGGCAACATTGACATTGAAATCGCCTGCTAAACATTAATTACGTAAGACTGAGATGTGAAATAGCAGCAACAAATTAAGACTCGCTAAATTCTTGTAACCAGTTTCTGTGTACATATGCTAAAAATAGATTATGAAGAAATTTAAACGCGAAATTTAAACGCATTATGATAAAAGTCCAAGAATTGATCTGCAGTTGAAGGGGAATTTTGTATGTTACATGTAAAAGCTTATTAATTGGATCATGACATAATAGACATTAATACGTATAATAGAATATCAGGTGACAAGGATCTAATAAGGAAACTTCCTAGTTGATTAATATAGACCCTTATAGAATGCACTACAGGAACATGTAAATATAAATTAACGTAAATTTCAAAGAAGAGTGTTGTAATGCATAATCTGATGATTTAAAATTAGAGATTGTTGCTAACTAACATTTGCATAAACGTTTATTGAAGCTTAATGACGTGCTAGTTTATTTTAGAGCAGAAAAACCGTTAGGATTTTCTTGTAGTACATAAATTTTGGATATCATTGACCTTATTGATAAAGAATCACATATGACAACATATTCAAACACTTATCCGAATATCCGAATCTATTTTGAATTTCTAACTTTGTACCCCAAAAAGTTGTTTATTATGTCCGTATTCTAACCTAGCAAAAAGACAATATTGTTTTGACAGTGCTAAATGTATTATTGTCGCTCATAGAGATGTTCTCAAATGTTTTGATGTTTTTGTACAGCAAGTAGAGTGTCATATAAAAAGCGGTCATACCATATTGACATGGTTTGATTAACAGTCCTTTAAATAACATTTGACAATATCTAGATTATGCTATAATTAGATCATTTAACATACAAATAAAACTTGCCCTAAATATGATAACGTTCGATCAATTAATCTACGATTTTTTTCTCAAAATAAGCGTCACAAACAAAAACTAAAATCTAATACACTTTAAGTAAATGCGTTGTACAAATAAAAGCAAGCTCGTGCTGTGTGATGTAATACCAATTATTCCACTTTATTCTATTAATGAAAATGTAAATATAGGCAATTATTATCAGTTCGGAAACAACCGTGACGTAATCTATTTTTAACTCTGTTATAAAAATCGTTTGAATTGAGTATCTGTTTCAGACTTAAAATCAAACCTTTTGAAGAAGTAGAAAATTTTTGTTAATGAGATTTTAAAACCCATTCTGTGTAAAAAATTATAAAATAGCTAAATAAAATTGGATAAACGGAATTGTTCAAAAAAGACATGGATGGATTAATTTATCAAAAGGACACCATACATGACATGAGTAATGTCGAGAGAGAAGTGGCCGCTCGACTACGTTTCATCGGCGACAACGTGCAAAAACAGCATGAATCCAAGTGGACAGTGGTGGTGACAACAGACTTGAAGTTTAAAACACCAGCACGTCGGATCTTCCACTGTATATTGAACGGAATGTTACTACTGCATAAATATAGGGAATGTTTCGTTTGAAATCAAGGTATTTATTTATCTAATCTTTTCAGTAAACGCTAATCATTCGATACCTGTCTAAATTGTCATTCCTATGTCTGTTATGCATAATTTTCTTTACAATCGTTAACGATTTAAAATAATACCAAAATAAGCCAGTGAATTAAGTATTTGATCTGGATTTTCTGCTACAAAAAAATTCTTTAATATATACCTTTATCTTAGGCTAACATATTATTTCCTGGTTGACAATTCAATACCTTGTAAAACACGATTTTAAAGGTAGCGTTTTATTTTCTTCAGACAGACCGGTATTATGGAGACGATAAAACACAATCCTTCGAAAGGATATTTTTCCTAACCAAGGCAGATGGTATTAAATGAGCATCTGAAAGAAAACTAATCAAGGACTTTCTGAAGCAAGACAAGGCAAGGACTACCGATGCAAGAAAAGGCAAGGGCTACATCATACATGGCAATTACTATCTGATCCAAGGCAAGGACTTTCTGATACAAAACAAGACAACAGCGAAGGTTCTCATCAGAAGAAACTACGACAAAAAACATATAGCACAACGAAGTAACGTTACTACCAAAGCTTGTGACTAACGCTTGTGTAGTATTTATGGAGAGATATGTCTTAAGGCAAGTCATTTAGAGAATAAAATGGCTTTTCTTTGATTAATTTTTAGAGAATAAACTTTGACCTGAACCAATAAAATTGATAACAAGTTAACAATTCAAAAACGATGCCAAATTATATTCCTGTAAACAACGAATATTTGAATAGTTGAATATTTCTTATATTGTTTAAACTTTGATTGAAATAATAACATTATAAATGTATTACATATTGAAATATGTCGCTTTTTCACTATAATTAAAACGGACACTATGGCTCGTCCATACTTCATTGTTGTTATTTTTCTGGTCCTTCGGGATCATTGATTCTACTAGTTTCTTTTTAGTAATTTGCGTTGATCACTTAAACCAGTGCCATAGTTGCCATAGAGGGGGTGTGAGATGTGTTACATCTTTCATAATCTCCAATGAACCGAGTCTGCAGGTTTCACTTTTTTATTTTTTGTTGCCATTTCTCTCAAGAGACCACCCTTTCTCGGGTACCGAGAATGTTGGCGTAAAAATAAGTAGCACTGCTTAACCATTATGCAGTTCAATTTTGTGATCTGCGTTTGAATGTAATGTAATATTCATACACTTAATTAACATGTTGACAACTATACGTATCTGATATATTTATCAATATTGTTAACATTGGAGCTTTGCCATGAGATATACGTTCTAACGTTTGTATATTTATGAAATAAACCAAAAAAAGAGTGTTTTATAGATCTGTGCTTAATGTTTTGCTTTTGTGTGGCCGGAATTTAGTTGTGAAAATAACGATGTTATTATGAAATTATGCGCACTTATAGTGATAGTTATGTTCTTTTATTCCTGATTCATGCACTTTTCAACCGCCTTTGTTTTTTTAACAAGGTGACATTTTCAGATACCAGTAATTTACAATTTTGACAATTTGTTAAAACATGTATAATTGACCTGTACAGACCTGTACTCCTCTTTGTCTGCTGGGAAAATTACCATCTGCTGAAAATGTCGACCAGTTAAATTATTTCTAATTTTTTAATCATTTTTTCTCGAAATTAAACGAAACAAGTGAATATCCTGACAAAAAGCTAAAATACGCATTGCCTTGTCAAATACCAAGTTGTTAGTAAATGCTAATGTGGTCATTCTCATATGGCTAAGGGTTAAGCACAAGCTATGGTAGTACCAATTTATAGTGTTGGCAAGTCAAGTACAATTTGACAATTTGAAATTGATATTGGATAGTTCTATAGTCATAGTATGTCGCTTCTTCTATAGTAATTGCATTAGGGAAAGTGTTAAAAAAGCTTTAATGTTGATCAATATATAGTTTGATTTTATAGCAAGAGCAAGATTTTACTCGAGTGTTTATAATGTATAGATTTTATTTAGATTGTAAAACAATAACTTCTGATATGCTACAAATACTCGTAGAGTGTCGTATTACTAATTATAATTGCTGGCAACTACTCAATTTAAACTTGAACTCAAACTTTTTGTCGAAAACAGATATGTATTAATATAAACCGGAACAAATTATGTAAACCGGAAAAAATTATATAAACCGGAACAAATTCCGTTAGTTTATATCCACGAGAAATTGGTTCATGACTAAATCGTGCTTCAAACTTCCTGGACTAACGGGAGAAGCATTCAGATCTGCCATGAGCTACCTGTACGACCTGACGCCCTTAGAAGTAAATTCAAAGCAAAGACTAACCGAATAATAAGTAAGAGTATTATTGTCAGGTGGAAATCAAAAACAAAGATTGTTACGTATATCAAAAAAGGGGGTTAAATAAATAGAGATAAACTTCTTTATAACTATGGGGAAATATTAGAAGTTGTTACGATTTATAATTGTTAAGGTGTTTTTTTTCCGGCCGTGGGTCTTTTGTGGATTCAACTTCAACATTAGTAGACAAAGCTATAAAACGGCAAGATGCTCATTTTCCACAACAAGGCGATTAACAGTGCCTATAAATAGTTTATTAAATATTTTTGATCTATATTGAATTATTCAAATGAAGTGTTGGGTTTTATTTTTAAAAGCAAACATTGAGAAAACACAATGGTTATCAAATGTTATTATGTCCACTACAAGTTCTGCAGTTTATACTAGTGTATTTGGTAGATTTCCTTTACAGAGTTGAGTATCTTTTAAAGTTACATGATTAAAATCTGTAATTGTATTTTATCAAATGCCATAAATTGATTAAAGTATGATGCTAAAAATAACAGTGACAGAGCTCTAAAAGTAAAAGATTGTTTCCTTTTTTCAGTAGATATAAACATGTTTACTTGTTTCATTATTTAAAGAAAATAAATATAAATTATGAAATACCAGAATATTAAACCAAGATGAAATATCGAAGTTCCAGATACACTTTTGCTTAGATACTTTTGTCGCCTTACAAACTTTTAACTGGTAGACATAAAAAATTTGATAGAGTCAACTATGCCAGTGTTATGATATTGAAGATGAATATCACACTTTGTATTAGTTTGTTCAGCTTATTATACTACATCGAGGAAACAATACCTTCAACATTTCATTAAACACGCCTAGTTTGTAAAATCTACAAATACTGTATAAACTTTTAATAAGTTAGCAACTTATTGTAAAAGGCATTTGATTTTCGAAAGAATCCATTACAATTGATAAATGACATACAACTTCAATTCATCCTTGATACATGTATAAGTTTTTGTTAATATAAACAGTTTAAAGGACTGTACAATGAAAATTTAGAATTGATACAGTTAAATGTATAACATATATTATACGTGTTATATTAATTTAATATTATATTAATTTTGAATTTTACATAACGTCACACAACGTATATATATGTAGACAAATGTACCAGTATATGTAACAACGGACTGTCAATGTTTAAGGAAGACAAATAAATTTTCTCTTCTGTTCAGAATAATTATGACATAAATTTAAGAGCGGATCAAATTACGGGTTTCCGTTGTTTTAAAAGATCGAATACATTGGACTGATATCAGGTGTGATTTCATTGAAAATACAAATTTAAACTTCAATTCATAGACCCTGATTTTAGTAATTGCAGTAATATGACATAATAGTTTTAGATTTGTCATTTAACAAATTAATAGTTCTTTTAGATATCATGATTACTCATTGAAAAGTGTTGTCATATATTATGCAAGCAAAATATTATCATTACATGTCGGTTATAATTACACACCATTTGCAACTATATATAACGAAGTCAGTTTATATTTGATATATATTAAACAATGTTGTCGGGTCTGAGGTCTGAAAGATTTAGCTTTAGATTAAAATTCATTTTGTTCCTTGATGATGTCATTGTTATAATTATTGTCACTATAATAATAATAATAATAATATCATTATTTTTTATCATTATTATTATTAATCATTATTATTATTATTTTTATTATTATCATTATTATTATTATTATTATTTTTATTATTATTATTATTATTATTATTGTTATTATTATTATTATTATTATTATATTTGGTCTGTTATCATGATACTTTTTATGAGAAATGTCCACAGAAATTACCTAATAAGTATATTGTCAAAATATGCAACTTTCTCTATTAGTAACGGTTATAACAAATCTGGGTGTTTATTGGTGTTTATAATCTTTGGACTTGTTTGGGGTCCTCCTGTGCTCCTTGCCGCTGGTCCGTGTTAATGGGTCGTGTGGGGTTGCGTTCATTGAACGCCGCCTTTCCTTGTTGATCTTGTTTATCATATTTTAATAAATGAAATTATTTGGCAAGAAATGAATAATAGAAAGGCCATTACAGAACACATATAGAGATGGATTGATGATCAAACTGCACTATCTTCACATCTGGAACAGAATATCAAAATGTAGCGTATCAAAAATTATTCAGTTACTCGATTCTGCTATGAAAAACTGACACTTACTGGCACAAGTAATTCAACAGCAATAGAAAAAAGACATATTTTTTATTGTAAAACGAAGTCCAAAACTGTCAGGAAATATTGTTGTTCTGGTGTATCTACACAAGCTTATGAGAAATCATTTGGCAAGGAGAAAAAAAATAATGCGCATATGTGTTATGAATAAGTTAAAATAACCTATGCGAATGTTAAGTTTGGAAAATGTCCTGATAATAATACTAATTTGATATCTGATATAATGATTATTTCAAATGGTAAACTAGCACGTAATATAAAAAAGTAATACGTCTGTTTTGTTCTATGTCGACTGTACATAAATTCAAATAATACCATAAAAATGAAAGCAGTATTTGATTGTTAAGTATTTCTTTATCTATTTTCGCCATCTTAAACGCGAAAAGTAATAATACAAAAGTAACGATAAATCATATAGAGACAGTCATAAGATCTGATGAAAGATTACCACATCTTTTGCATGTAATAAATTTGGATTTGTGCCAAACAGAAATATGTTAACACACAATTGTTACTGATAGAGTAGCTACCTTTATAATTTATCGTGTATGGACTTACGGTATAAACAAATAATACACGTAATTTTATATATTATACATGTTTCATTTAATGGGATATATTCGTTTAGATGAGTATTTTGATATATTTTCTAATATTATGAGACATCTATAAACAAGTAATTGTTTGTGAGTATACGATATAAATACACGTGCTTGTGTGAGCTGTCGGAATTCTCATTGCTTGTTAAGTTACTCTATATTGGATTGTATTACATGTTATTTTTTGTTACGAGTATTTCGTATAGGATTCAGGAACGGGTTTCTCGTAAATTAGTTTTCTAGAAATCATTTATATATTTTGTGTCCTCACAAATTTATGGTACATAAAAGTTTGCTAAGAATCAAAACTTCCGTTTACCGCAAGGTTCATAATTTACACCCTTCTTATTTTGTCACCGTTTTCTTCAATATAGAAAGAAGCAACAAAGTAAAGTTTTGATATTTTTATTCAATTACAATTTTGCAATGGTAAAATTTGTACATTGTAGAGACTTGTAAGAAGTAGGAAAAAAATTATTGCGAGCATTGTAATTTACATGCCGTAGACGATGAACATCATCTCACTTACACAGAACATAGTGCGTATAAATCCATCGATATAGAATTAAGAAACATAAATGTCATTGTGAAATTTATCCTTATACGTAAATAAAAGCTGCTTTGTGACGTTACAAAAACTTTCTTACGCACAGTAGTTAAATCATAATTATAATAATAATAATAAGTTATTCATAACAATCCATCCTCTATATTGATTTCAAAAGGGTATGTTTAAATTTGATCATTTTGTATATATACATGTATATCATATTATCATTGTATAAATACGAGTATTGTATTGTATTATTGTTTGTCGATGTATGCCCCTTGTATAAAAAGTCCAAATATGGTACTTGGTCTACAATCGTAGATCTGTCATGTTCTGCTTCAACAAGGCAAGGATTGGTGTCAGGATTAGCATGTCCTTAGTCTTTTCTTTAAGAAGTATTAGGAAATCCGTTGATCCAGCGAAAGCATATCTTTAAAATAAAGAAATATCAACTTGAAATGAAAACATATATCGTTATTTACAGTTTAAAAAATAATTTATGTCAAATGTTGAATAAATAAAATCAGATAACTTACATCGGTATTTGCTATATCTTATCAACCACAGTAGAACTAATAAACGTAGAAATTATGAACTTAATATTTCAGAAAGTTTTTATGATGATCGTACTTCTTAATATTTTAACTATCACACCATCGTCTAATGCTTGGACATTCGTTTACCTTTATATCCTGTCACAAGAAACATTCGTTGTATAAATGAAAAGCCAACCATCTCAGCTGACAGCAGATGCTTTGGTGAGACTTGTTCTTTCTTTGAAGGTTCTTTTGTCGGTTTTGTTTCTTCACTAAATAAAACTCATCTCCGGCTTTCCGCAATCTCATTCCAATATCACGAAAACCAATCTTGTTGTGCGACAATTCTGCATCGGCCATTTTGCTGTGGCTTTTTTCACATTTTAAGTAAACACCAATTTTTTCTTTTAAACTCACGTTTGTTCAAATCATTAGGGGTAATGTCAACAAAGTTCTGATTTAATAAAATTTGAAAATTCATTTTATACCAAATTTGTTGGAAAGTTTAAGTGAAGCGGGATCTTCTTGATGACGACAGTTCTATTTGCAATCATTATTACCCATAAAAGTTTCATTCTATTTGACTTAATAATATATGTTACATAGCTAACTCTAAAAATAAGATTGAATTATTGGTTTTCAAATTCTAAACAGGTTTGTACTTCCAAAAAAGAGTTTGCTTACTAACCATAACAAGATGAATCTAATTTACAAGTACAACGTTAAGGTTATAAATTTGTTTTGAAAATGCGTACTTAATAAAAATGATAAGAAGTTTCGGGTATTTTCATATTGAATTATCTATTTATGGTGGGTACAACGGAGAAAAATCTGAAAGTGGTATAATTATATGATTAAGCAATATGCAAATGTAAATAATACAATAATTGGAAGTTATATTAATTACATTGACATATAACCGACTTAATAAGCATTTATTTTTAATATTTTATCTATTTCAGTTAAACAATGGAAAACCATTAATTCATTAAATTCAATATGTTATACACTTAATTTATTTTAACCGGGTAAAATAGATTGCTTACTAATATACCAACATTTCTGCCTTGGTTTTAAATGTACGTAGAAAACAGGGGAAATATTTATTGATTATTTAGTTTTCATTTTCTTAAACTTTGTTTTATCAAAGTAAATCGTTAGTGAAAGAAATGGTGGTCACAGTCCTACTGTTTGAGTTGTGTCCCTCAGAATGTGAGTGTGGTGTTTTAATCTTCTTTTGTGGTTTGAGAAATTTTCTTTTTAAGGCACATTATCATTATCGTTTTATAGAAACAAGATTATTCGAAAGTAGCAATGAACATGAAATATTTAATTTATTCATTTAAATTAAAGTTGGAAAATGAAAACAAAGTAGTATTCTGACTTCCATACAAAATACTAAATCACCATAACTGTACTAATGGTCAAAAGGCAACAGAAGTAAAAATTGGCAAATGAGTAATTGTTTGGAAACAAATAGCAGAAACTATAGCAGAGCATCAAAAATAAAAAAGCTTTTGAGAAATCAATTGTGGGATAACGGGTAATTTTATTTCGTGCCATAAAATGTAAATAATATTAACAATACTAAAGGAAATGATGTAAGGTTTAAGGCGTAACGTGACCTTTTAAAAAATAGAAATATCTCATAGTGTAATTTGATATCAAATGCTTTCAAACTTTTAGACAGTTTATTTAGATTTCTTTCTTATTGTATTTCTGCCCATATATAAACTATATCAATCATACAATATACTTCTCTTAAATATGATCTTTTTTAAGATTTGGAAAAAAAGAAATTCGATACACTATCTTAGCAAAAGCAATGCGTACTACAAAATAAAAATAAACGAGAAAGCGCGTGCTATATTATGTTTGATTTATTTTTAGAATTTAATGTCAATTTACAATACAGGTTTAGCTTTTATTCAACTTCGAAACTACCTTGTATTTTTTTAAATACATTTTATCTTTGAAACAAAAAGA
Organism: Ruditapes philippinarum; assembly: GCF_026571515.1. Lineage (NCBI taxonomy): Eukaryota > Metazoa > Mollusca > Bivalvia > Venerida > Veneridae > Ruditapes > Ruditapes philippinarum. The sequence goes on from NW_026853266.1 coordinate 17,825, forward strand.
TATTTTTTCAGGAAGAAGTTTGTTGAAATTTGATCATGTTTTTCCCTATGAAATATCAAAGGACAAATGAATAATAGGTGAAGGAATAATGATTTTTTTAACATTTTAGACAGGTTTTGTTGAAATACACGAAACACGTAAATCATCGGCCTTGTGGATTGACTCGTAAATGTTATATGTTTAACCTTGCTATTACATTATACTGAATTTAACTTTTATGTTTTTACCACCATGTATAAAGCATTTATTAATTAAATAAATATTTGTGTCTATATTGAATTGTTAATTTATTAATTAATTTTATTTTGTTTGTTCAGTCGTCCATACGTTCGTTTATTTTATTCATTCATTCATTTATTTATTTATTTATTTATTTATTTATTTATTTATTTATTTATTTATTTATTTATTTATTTATTTACAAGGAAATGAAAATGAAGCAAAACATCGACTTGCTTAATTTTTTTATATTTTATGATAAAATGAAATGAATCGTAAAAGATTCACATGTACAAATTGTAACAATACGTTTTGTTTACAGTGCCATTGTTTTGACATAGTAATCAAAACTTTGATATCGTAATAAAAACATTACACACTTTCGTCAAAATAGAAAAAAAAGAATCCCTAAAGGACGCCCAAACGGCAAAATTGAAAATGCTGCAGGCTTAAGCAGAATTCAACATGTAAACATGCAAATGGCGAATTTTTGAATTTAGAAACATCCACAGATGTTTGCATACGGCGATTATAATAGAACCTTTAATGTGGCACGCTTGTGCCATTCCATGAAAAGCGGTGTATACCCCCGCCAGTAAATGTGCAAGTGCCTAAACGAGAAAACAGACGGAACTGAATAATTGTCTTATTTTATTGATACGAAAAATTATATTCTTTATGAGTAGTTCATTTATCTGGCACTCTATGCAAGCATATAACGTGACTACTCAGATTCCTACTGCGTATGTGTCAGGAGGTTAAACATATACATTAATATACATTAATTAAAGGCACCTTTCTCTAGTACTCTTGGGTTTTGATGCTCGTTTTTTGTTATCGGTCGTCGTCTTAGTTCTTCTGTAATCGGTCCTGGTCTCAGTTCTTTTGTTGTCAGATGTTCTGTTATCGGTTCACGTCTCTGTTTTCGGTCGTCGTCTTTGTTCTTCTGTTATCGGTTCTCGTCTTCGTTCTTCTGTTATCGATCCTGGTCTCAGTTCTTTTGTTGTCAGATGTTCTGTTATCGGTTCACGTCTGTGTTTTCGGTCGTCGTTTTTGTTCTTCTCCGTTCATCTCTATTTTTCTGTTATCAATCCTCTCTCCGTTGTCTTGTTGTCAGTTCTATTATCGGTCCCTGTCTCTGTTCTTCTGTTAACGGTCTCGTATCTGTTCGCTTGTTGTCAGTTCTTGTGTTCACGGTCCATGTCTCTCTTCTTCTGTTTTCAGTCCTCGTCTCTGTTCTTCTGTTATCGGTCCTCGTCTCCGTTCGCTTGTTGTCAGTTTTTCTGTTATCGGTCCCTGTCTCTGTTCTTCTGTTATTGGTCGACGTCTCTGTTCGCTTGTTGTCAGTTCTTGTGTTCACGGTCCCTGTCTCTCTTCTTCTGTTTTCAGTCCTCGTCTCTGTCCTTCTGTTATCGGTCCTCGTCTCCGTTCGCTTGTTGTCAGTTTTTCTGTTATCGGTCCCTGTCTCTCTTCTTCTGTTATTGGTCGACGTCTCTGTTCGCTTGTTGTCAGTTCTTGTGTTCACGGTCCCTGTCTCTCTTCTTCTGTTTTCAGTCCTCGTCTCTGTTCTTCTGTTATCGGTCCTCGTCTCCGTTCGCTTGTTGTCAGTTCTTGTCTCCGTTCTTCCTTCTGTTATCGGTCGTCGTCTTCGGTCTTGTACTTTCGGTACTTGTTTCCTGTTCCGTTAAGGTCTTCTCTTGTATACTATGGTTGCCGTCATTCTGTGTCGATGTCCTGGTTTTGTCAGTCTTGTAGTCATTTATTCGTTCAGTGGAGTAGCGGGGGATCGAACTCACGACCCCTTGATTTGTAGGCAGACAGTGTTACCACTGCACCATAGCGCCCGCTCTGAATAATAACCATTTTTGAAAATCCTTTATACATTAAATACTATTTCAATAGCTAACAAAGAGTGTATTACAATTATATTTTAACACCTCTATTATGTAGCCAACCCACGTGACTTTTATATATGGTCAAAGTAAATATTACTCGATTTATTACAAGTAATATTTTTATAGATAACTTTGCTGTTACTTTAAGATATACTGTATTTATTGGAGGGTACCCCGAATTCTAATGTATATCAAATGATGTGATAATCTTCTTGTAGATTTTTTTCAAAACCGTGACTGAATTCCATCGAGAGCTGCGATGGTAAAGCAAGCACACATAGCAATCTCCCGGTTTCAGACAATTTATGACTCGATGAAAATATGGTTTTGTTATTGTTGTTGTTGTTGTTTTTAACTTTAACTTTAAATTTCAAATTAAATAGTCACTTATTTTTAAACAAGATGGTAAACATTTGGTGTTTTCTGTAATTTTTGTTAAGGATGTGATGAAGTATACACTTCTAAGTTTAAGATGACTTTTTATCCATCGTATACCTTAATGCAGTTATAATTGAATCTAAAAAGTGAATTATGCAGACATTATTTTCAGCAGAAAACAACAAATACAAACAAAACCACACACAAAAAACTTACATACATGTGTAATGTTCACAATGTGCTAAAAAACGGCTCTTTATTAATTTCAATATTTCAGCAAGTTACACATTTTATAAATGAATGGGACAGAAATGTTGTTGTAACCATTTAAAAAGTAGGATTTGTAAAAATTTGTAAGTTGGCTATTTTTTACCTAGTTTGCTCAACACTCAATAAACACATTTTATATATAAACCCTAAGGTAGAAAACAACTTTCATAGATTGAGATAGAGCCATAATGTCGTAGATATTTGGGTTACAACAGGAGTTTTTGATCCTGATAATGTTTTAAGTAGGATAAACATATTCTTAAAATTTTGTACTGCCTTAATTCATTTTTTTAAATACGTGCAATTATGTTATTATTATGTCTTTAGTTAATAGTGTCTAGGGAAAAGCCTTAACAAAGGTGGTATCTTTTATTTTATATATAAATTTTATAATGTGTCACATGTCGCCTTTAAAAAGATTTTGTGGTGATTTTGTGCATACTTAATCCCGCTTTTGCATGTTGGAACAACAATATTTTATTTGTTTGTATACACAGCCTAATTGCTTATTTTGTATAGTCTTATTTTATTGACCTGTAAATTATGAATACATTACAGCACTCATTGAAATATTAGATTCCACTTCGATTTTGTTAATAAAGTTTACGAGAATTAATAGAGGATATTTGTTTGTTTGTGTGTAAGATGAAATTTTATTTCATCGAGTGGGCTTTAAAAATAGTATTAAGCCACGAGTGAGAATACTGTTCTTAAAGTTCACGAGTATAGTAAACTATAAAACTAATGTTAGTGAAAGTCATATCTGCTAAAAATGTAAACGTTATTGTTACTACCGCAGTAGCATTGCCGGTTAAGTGATTGACTGATGTGTGAGAGGTCTATGGTTCGATTCCTACTGTTTCCCTTTTTTAAGACCTACTGTTTTTTTGTTGTTTTTTTTTTTTTTTTTGGGGGGGGGGGGGCGTCGGGGGTTTGGGGTAGGGGTGGTGGCTGCAGTATATATTTTAAAACACTTTTGTCTCGGTTTGTGTTGTGTTTATGGCATTGACATTTTTTGACATTTCAAAATAATTAAATTAAATATTAACTTTAAACCATAAATACTTTAATAAGTGCAAAATAAATGAAAACAAAATGAACAACTTAAAAAAATCATAGCTACAAATAATGTTGAAAATTACGGAACACCTGAAGTGACATTTTTCCACACTTTCTCCCGGAATTGAAATCGTTTTTACGAGATAATAATTCCCAATTAGAAATATTATTTCGTTTTAACGAAATATAAAATCTTAATTACGAAATATTGATTCCTTATTACGAAATATTATTTCGTTATTACGAAATATTAAATAATTCGTTATTACGAAATATTATTTCGTAGTTACGAAATATTAATTTGTTATTATGAAATATTCATTCTTTGGTAATATTTATAAAGAAGGATTTGAAACTAAGTTTATTGTTTAAAAAATATAATCAAGTAAACAAAACATAAAAAGTGATTTTTTTCAATCTTAGTCTTATACCTTAACGCACTAGTAAAACAGTACTGTATATTACTGTTTATTGAGCCATTGGGCTTATTATCGTTATATTTGGTGGCTAATTTCATTAAAATCTGATCATATTGAATAATCATTTGATTTTGACAAGAATAATTAATTGCATCATATTGTATCATAGTTTTAATGACCTATTTTAGTATTTTTAAGCGGCCATTTTGAATTGACCTTTTGAAGGTCAAGGTCAATTTTATTATCTTGGTATCCACCCTCATCGTCTTCAGCATACCCATATTAGGTTAAAACTCTCAAGATATTACTTGTACTATAAAATGCCTCTAGCATTAATATTTTCGTAAAATCAGTCCTGTCTAATATGCGCACGTCATATATTTCATTAAAATTGATAAACGTTTGAATATAAATCGCACAACATAAGGATCTTTCTTGTGAGATCTAGTCATACTTTAACTTGTGGTATGGAAAGATATTTTGTTTAAAGAAATTACACGTCACATCAAATTTGAGTAGCTCAAGCAATTTCTAAATGTCATAGAAATGTGGACATAGAAAAGGCATGCATCGTAGTATCTTCTGAGCGACAGAAACAAGCAGATTTCTGTGTGACTAGTGTCATAGTAAGCATAGTAAGCATAATTCAGTTTCTACAAAATGGCATACTTTGATGCTTAAACGTCGACGAAAAGAAACAACCGACAGGACATTGACTTTTTTGGTGCATCTCCGGAGAATACGACGAACAACTCAGACACGTCTAGCATCTCCTTTCACTTTTTTCTATTTATTCTTTGGTCTTTTAAGCATTTGACAATATAACACTTTTGTTTTGTCATTTTTATTTTCCAGAGAAGGGACAAACTAGCCAGGGAGGTGATCGTGAGATGCATTTATGACCTATAACGAGTGTCTTGAACTCTCAATTAGAAGACGTAAATCTACGTGTAGTGTAGGTGTGACCTTCATGTGGGCTGCGGGTAAACCGCATAATAGAAATTCACAGATTTGCGTTGTTCAATCTCCAACGTATACGTACTTTCCTGTGGCAATCGCATATTGATTTCGTATTGGTCAAGGTCGAGGTATCTAAAAAGATTTAAATCCGTATATTTATCTGATTTCAGTACAGTCTATATATAAGTCCGTATATTTGTCACTATATTTATCCGTATATTTATCTACATGTATATAAATCCGTATATCTATCTAATTGTCTGTATAATGCAAGTTTAAATTTTGATAAATGGGTAACAAACTGTGCTCTGATTGATGTATATTTTCGAACAATTGATAATATAAAATGTTTGCTCATCATTTGTCATGAAGAGCAACTTCCCTTCCAACGCAATTTATTAGAACTGATGCTTTGCTCAGATCTCTACAAAGCAGTAGTCCAATAGTTTTGCTTCGAGTGTTTTTATTTATAGGTTAGTACACTAAGAAATAATTTGAATAAAAACATGTTCAAGTCTTATGGAATTGGATATTTCATAATAAATAGAGCGTGAAAAGTTCTTAAATATCATTAATCAATGACTTACAATTAGTTTTTTTTTTCTAAACGTTTACTTTAATGATATAAAGTACAAAAAGTAAGTACTAGTAAAGTACAATCAGTATCATTACTCATAATATGATGTTATATTTTGAATATTCTATATTGACATAATGTTTAGAGAAATGATATAATCAATGAGATATGATTACCCTTTTCTATACATATTCTAGCATTACAACGAACTAAAATAGTTATACCTATGAATTAGTTATACCTAATGAATTACCTGTATAGAAAAGAAATTTAAGGGAATTTTAGTGAAACTTAAGAATGACTAATGTTTATATACAATAATTAATTACGTTTAATATTTCGACAATACCTTCCTGTTTGGAACATAAAACTGTAGTACATTAAATAAAAATAGACTTCCAATAAGGGTTTTCTGATTTGTTTTTTTAAAGTCTTTTGTTTGCTGGATTGGTTTATAAGTCTCATCTTCAATTTCAAGGTCATATTCGGACGTTTGGACTCCTGCACTTCTTGTTATGGATAATTGATTCCAATGTATTGAATCAACGCCTTAGCCGATGCTAGGGTGCATGGGAGATGGTCGTTTTCCATCATCTCTCTTAAAATGATGCATTGCTTGCATTGCTATGGAACACACCTTACCAAAAGATCATTTTCAGATTTAATTGGTATGGGTTGACATAAGGTGTCATCAGCGGCCTTGACCTGTTATTGTCAGAATAATTATGTTATTGTAAAAATGTGTATACTTGATTAAAATATTTATCATATGATTAACACCAAAGTCGGATAATTTTGTAACGTTTTCATTCTGATATTTTGTTGTCATCGTATATTAATATATGATTAACGTAAGTGATAACATTACAATATGATAATAACTTTGTAGCTTATTATAGCTACAGCAAATCTATGGAAAACCACCTGTGTAATGATAATATTACAGATTGTATGAAACGACAATATTACCTGGCAAGCGAAAATCATGTGAATAAATGAATATGTATCTGTACATGTATTTGAACAAAAGTAGTCCAATTAAAAATAGTAAAAATATTTGTGCATTTTTTTTTCTATAATCTAGTCTTTAGTTGAGAATGATTTGGGTTTTTTATGAAAATACCAATTATATCATGGCCCGATAAATATATAATATAATAAATATATATATAGATAAAAGGGAGATCCCAAAACAGCATTGTAAACAAAAGCCAAAACGGGCAAAACAAATCGGTTTAAGTGACTCTGTTCGTGAGATATAATGTTCAGCATCTGTCACACACCCTAGCACCGGCTTAAACAGTATTCAGTCTCAATCACTTATCGTATCTCAATCAATGATACCATAAAGGACCAGTAAAATACAACTCCGACATGAATTTATGGGGTAACTTATTACACTTACTACAGCTTTTTCAGATCCCTTGTGGCTCAGCGGTTGCTATTAATGGATGATGCCCACGATGATACCTCCATGATCATAAGAGAAGACTAAATTGGTTCCAATTACTGGAGTCTATGCATCTCTTAGCTCCGGCACATGAGGTGGTTTTGACCTTTGATGTTGCTTTGAAATTTATAACAGACTACCTCCGTGGTCGAGGGGTAAGAGTCGATGACTTCTAATCCAGTTACCTCTCTGGGTGGGTTTGATCCCGGAGATGCCTGGGTAGTGTCGCGGGGAAAAGATAGTCTATACTAGTGTAACTCCCCCGGGAAAGGGGTTGGGAAAACACCCCTATTGATAAAAATTTTTGGAAAAAGGGAAATGAAATAAAAAAACAAAAAAATTTTAAAAAACATCCGAGGTTAGCCAAAAACATGCTCTTGTTTCGGCAGCCTATGACATATACTGTGTTCACCCGCCGTGAAACCAAACAAACAAAACGGATTGTTCAGGATGAAAATAACATGTTTGTAGGATGTGTATATTGTGTAACCATTGGGCTTTCAGCGAACTTATTATTTTGAAACGGGTTATAATAAATCTATAACTGATAATGAAAGGGTTTACTTTAAATGTAATGCTAATTTTTATTTATGGTAAATATTCAACTACGTTGTAAATTGTTGCGATTCAATTGATGAATTAACAGAAATGGTATACTGCAGTTATCAACAACAATAAAAAAAAAACCTTTGGCCCCTATAAGTTGTATAACTACACGTATATACTTAGTAAAGTCTTTGCAATGACAATGTATCAGATTTCATCACATCTTGACATGCCATATTGTTTAAATGGTGTGGGCTACAAAAAATTCAAGTTTTTATTTTAAGTTTTATCGCATTTATTCACAGATGTTTGTTGTCATTTCACATTGTTTAAATGTGTTGATTGCTTCGTCCACGTCACTCAAGGGTTGCTTTATAACTTGTAGGTGGGTGATATTTGGAACTTGCAGCTGTGTAACTACTGGCAAAACCGTTACAACAATGATGAGATCGAGAGAACGGCACCAAAGAGCATCCTGGTAAATATCAGAATAAGCAATGACCTAACCAACTTCGTTACGCCACAGTACATTTTAGTATGTAGTATGCGTTAGAATTGACCGTTACAGAGTATAAACAAATCTCGTCAAACTTACCGCTAAGTCAAATATTCATCGTTAAGTTTAAAGATCCTGTATGTTTTGTGATTGATATTGTTACTGTGTGTATACCACACTTGCAAAAATTTATATATGTATATAATTATGCAAATAAAACAATTTTCAAACATCGAAGAATATGTAAAATGTGTACTGCAAATATGTGTGCACATTAAATTTAATCAATAAATTACATGCATTCAAATTTGACTTAGACTTTATGAAAATAAATTTCTAATTACCTCCCTTTATTTACATGAAATGTTAAATTGGGTAATATCTTTATAAATAATGCTTATTGGAACTTACAATATTGACAAATCTTAATTTGAGCATCATATTTATGAAATAAAACCATGAAAAAATTGTGAATACCTCGTGATCCATGGTCCTAGGTCGATAAGTTATGGCACAGTTACATCTTGAATTGTCATACATTCAAGGAGTCCATTTACTTGTCGCAATTACAACCTTTTGCATTTCATTAATACCTTTAATCAAGTCATTTACTTGTTGCAATAATAACCTTTTGCATTGTTGCTATTCAATGCCTTCAATTAGATAATTAAGTAGTTGCAATAATAACCTGTAGCATTTCATTGCCCTTAATCAAGTCATTACCTGTTGCAATAATAACCTCTTGAATTTCAATGCATTCAAGAAATCCATTTTTGCACGAGTGATGTTGTCAATAAGATATATAATACGAAAAAACAGAAGAGAAATATTCAAGTCTCTGACAACATCCAGTCACACAGTTCCACAAGAAAGGCGCCCCCCCCCGTAGGGGTCGCAATTAAAAGAGGATTTAGAAAATATAGCAGTTCAAAGACCAGTTGAAGTGTTTGGACTTTGGAACAATTGTTTCACACATTTGTACCAAAACACAAAATAACTTGTAACCGCTCTTCGAAATGAGTTGTATAAAATGATTATTGTACACACACGCACCAATTATACAATTTTCTGTAATGACTCTCGGCATTTGATTAACGAAAGACCACAGTGACTGAATAAAATTCAAATGTATTGTAACAAATAAAAAGTTAAGATATATTGTAACAAATGTCATGCATTTCTTTATTTGCAAACAACATGAATTATTTCCATAACCAGACAAAGATTTTGGTCAACTTGACCAGTTTGTTTAATAAACGATTGTTAAAAATGTTATAAACCATTGGTATACGTTTGTTTACATCGTAATGTGTTACCATCACAAAATAAAGTTGTTATTTTCTGTCATTATTGAACAGATATGCATATTAAAAGTAATGAAAAGTAACGTTTGAAGACCACCTTCGATTGAAGAATCAACAATTATTAGATCCATTTGTGTGATTTTCTACTTGCCAGGCGTCCACCATGCATATGACCGTTGATAACTTAATACAGGTAAAATGTTATGTTTACACATATAATTATGATTTTTCATTGCGTAGTTGTGTTAAAATGAATAAAACGATTACAAACAGTTCTTTTGTAGTCAATTTGCGTACATAATTATTTTGTAAAATTGGAAGACGTGAGATTCTATGAAATATCGATGTATTTAAAGTACTGATGGAAGGCGTCTTTTGAAGTTTTGGTTTTTAAACACTTTTTAGCTCTCACTTGAAGAACCAATTCCTTGGGGACGTGAGAGGGAAGTAGGTAAACAGGTCCAAGTGGAGTCGTGGTAAATGATTTTCGATTTCCACATTCATGCCTTCATCCGAGGTTACACTCACACTTCGCTTTTGTACTGATAATGGGAAGTAACTTCCACTTAACTTTATTGTTTAAGCGTATGCATATTTTGCCCTTAGGCAAATGTAAGAAAAGAAGGCAACTTATCACCTTCCAAAACTGGTGAGGATATAATCACAATCTCGCAATTCATCGTGAAAAGCTCTCGATGAAAGAAAATCAGTCATGGACACCGTAAATGACGTCTAGATACGTGTATCAGACGTCTAAATGCCACTGTTTGTATTAAAAACTGACGAGAATAAATAAATAAATAAATAAATATTTGTATAAACGTATATCTTTGGAAAGTTAGTTAAAATTCTACCCTAATTTACAACTGTTACCACTTTTTCTCGATTCTTTTAGCAACATCTTTATTGTTTTTAAAGTACGCACGAGCGCGTTAACTGACGTCACTTTGCTGAGAGATGTCCATTTGTCCAATGAACGCAGAGCCATCTGTTCCGATGGAGGGTGAACACTCTTAAAATCCATGTCCAACACTAAAAGCAAAAGAGATAATATTCAATTTAAAAAAAAACAAAGTTTTACCTAATGAAAATGAAGTGTTCCAACCAATCATTATTTCTAAATAAGTATATGGTATATAGACCATTTAACCAGTTGTTATTTCAAAGATTTCTATTAATTTGTGGTAAGTGAAAAAGTAACGTAGCCAGATACTAGTCCTACGTATTCTGTGCAAGTGAGTGATATAGTACTTTAACTTGATGTTGCAAATGATACCTAAGTAACGATCGGTTATTTCTATAGGCCAGAGTTGCAGTGAAAACATTCGAACTGCATTTTTTACACACTGTAAAATTCACAAACAAGTGTGATACGCAAACCTCTAATTGAAAGACTTTTTCAAACTTATGTTTAAAGCTGCATGAGACGAAATATTCAAACTTGAGATAAGTGATCTAAGAGTTTAAGAAAAGTAAAAAGATTTAAGATCTTTGTAATGATTTACGTTATGTGCGATTAATGACTGATTTTGCAATATTTGTCATTATATTTCTACTGCGTGACAAATGCGGTAAGAGCTGGTTTTGCATATTTTGACCTCTTATTTTGTAATTTACGTGGATTGTAAGTGCCGTCTGCAATGTGTAAATAACTTTCTTTGTTCACTTCCCAATATTTTACTTTTAAATGCATTTTCAAAATTAGCAAGAATCTGGAGGCGTTGTGCTTTAACGCCTATTTTCGGAAGACTTACGTTCAAGATCTTGTGAGCGGAGTAAAGGGTTTCTAGGAGGGTTGAAGGGAAGTTTCTGATACATCTTATCCCAATCTTTACCAACTCCTTGCGCAGCCACATCTATAGCTTCTCTTAACGTATCTGTAAAAAATGAAATACAATTTAGTTAATAATTCATTTTAATATTAGAGAAAAAAAACACAAACATAAGTAGATGTTGTTTGGTTCAAATTTATGCCTCTAAATAATGATTTAGTCTTAAATTTAAAATCTTGCAGCTATCGTGTCAGTGTGCAATTTAATGAAAATGTATGCGATAGTTTTTGGCTTGTCTTTTTCCTAAACAAAAGATGCTGAAGTTAAGGCAATCTCTCAACCAGACTAAAATGAGCTCTAAATAACGCTAAAACTTATAAAATATGGACTTCATGGTCAGTTTTGGTTCAGTCCCTGGCTTTAAGATATTTTATCTAAATTTCATCTAATGTTTAACCTCTTATATGAAGGCTTTTTCTCTTGCTCTTGTCTTTCTTACCACTGTCTAACATGCAAAATGAAGTGTGAATGAAAACAGCCGACTAAAATGAAGTTTGGAGGATATTTCGACGAATTATAAAGAAAAATATTAAAATAATGTCGAATCAGGTGATTAAGAAAGAACAAAAACAAACAACAACAACAGCAAACAACAATCAAAAAATCATTTTCGGATACTCAACGCAATTTTAGCATTCTTACTTACAAATAATTTCAGCTATATTTTGCACAAACAATTAAAGCCGAACATACATTTTAATTTTTGTACGTGTCTTTAAACGCTAAAATAAAGTTTGATTTTGTGAAAGAATGTATTCTCATCTAGCTGTGAGCAACTTTAAAGCACGGGAAGGTTCTTGGTAAGAACAACCGCCCTTCCTCAAGGTAAATAAGTAGCCCCCTCATCACATTTTCTGACGGAACTCAAACCTACGATGCTTAAGGTCTCTGTGACTGAGTTGTTTACTATCTTTAAACAAATCATCCGTCTTTGCTGTTGGTTCGAATCCCGCCAGTGCTTTGATTTTTAAAAAGCTATCAAGCCAGCTGATGGATTGTTGGTTGTTTTACTCACGTAGCCACTCAAGTCTGATAATGGAAGATTACACGTCGTCGGTCTCCATCCATTAAACTAGAAATTCGTTAAATGACCTTCAAATTGCCTATTTGACTTTATAACATCTAACAAAAATAGCCATGTAGCTACGGAAGCCCATAGAATAGCGGTTTTTATAATCAAATCAAAAACACATTAAAAACCACGAAACAATCCATACTAAAACTAAATAAATATCAATGTAAACATTTGATCTAATGTAACTTGGAATAAAACTCTAAATCATATTGTCTTTGGTTACATTTGATGACAAGTCGATGTGTACTTTATTTGTCAAATCAAGCGCGGTGGAAATCCTTTGCAAATATTCATTTTGTTCAAACAATAAATTTTACTTACTGCATACCTTTGTATCAGTTTGGGCGTCACGAAAAATCAATCTGTGGATCTATTTGTTATCTACTTACACAAAAATCATAGTTTCTCAAGGTTTTATTAGATTTCCTATGACTAATTCCATTGTTTATCTTTAGAGAGGAATGTTTTATATACATACATTATAAGCTCAAAATAAATACCTAATATATGCAAGGAGACTAACTGTTTTATCTGTAAAAACGTATTTCAAACACTTGGTCTATTTGAAATAAGCATGAAATTTTGAAACTATTTTTATTATTTTTTCTTCTGTTTAAGCTTTAATTCTGGATTTTTGCCCTCAGTAGTATAATTTGATCAACATAAGAAAAAGTAGAAATTTAATAAAGAGTAAAATCACATGTATTAAACCGCGGTCTATATGAACCTAAAGAAATGTAATGATGTAAACGGAAACATGCTGCAAATAAGGTTTACAACTGGTTAAATTAGTAGAGAGTAACGGTTATATAACAGGGAAACTAATAGAGATTATTATATAATCTATAAATAGCTTTGAAATGCCTTTCCCTGATTGGCTAACAAGCAAATTTTTGTAAAAAATAACAGGTCAATATCAGAGTATATTCACTGTTTTTTTCCTAAAAATAGATTTTCAGAGTATATTCACCGGTTTTTCTTCTAAAAATAGATTTTCTGGAAATCCCTAAAAGAAGCAAGACTTTGACGTGACGTCATGCCAAGTTTGTTGTTATTATTCTGAAAAAACATTGAGTTGGGTGTACATAAGAGTCAAATGAGTCTATATTAGTTACTGTTTTGCATTTTTAAGAACAATAGGGATCAGCATGCCAATAGAAAGGGCCAAATTATGGAAACAGTAGACAAGCTGAAAAATAATGATTTCCATCATATGCAATGGCAGATGTGATAAGCCATATAAAAGCTATTTATAAATTATATAATAAAACATATATGTACTTTTTAGCTGTTGAATATGATGTGATATGTACTGAAAAATTAATATTGACCTCGGCTATCGCCTCGGTCAATATTAATTTTTTCAGTACATATCACATCATATTCAACAGCTAAAAAGTCCATATTTGTATAATATATAACCGATATCACCAAGTAACATGCAATATTAGATAGATATACAGTATAACCTCTGAAAACCGGACACCCATGGGTTCACACCCTTCTCAATTTCCGCTTTTTTGGGTTTTTTTTTGTTTTTGTTTTTTTTTTCTAAAGTAAAATTTAATTGTTTTAACCCAAATTTTACCAGAAATCGTTCGGAATTCAGAATTTAGAAGTTTCGGAATTTAGATATATGACTAACATAGAAAACAGAAGGAGAAATTTTGGGACTCTTAAAATTGTTCGGATTTCATCAGTTTCCGGATTTCAGAAGTTCCGTAATTCAGAGGTTTCACTGTATAAGGAGCTGAACATGTATTTGCATATGAAATATTTCGAGGTACATATAGATATACATAAAACAATAAATAAAACGGTAATTTCTTTGATGCAATATTTAAGCATCTTAGTGACTGATATTTTATTGATGTAACCAATATGGTTTCAGATTAATTCCCAATGGTTCTTTAAATGTCATGATATAGCAATTTTCACACATTGCAGGTACAGGAAGAACTCAAGTGCCCCTTATGATGGTGCCTAGGTGGAAACACTAGTCGACCGTTAGTACCTTGAAAAAAATGATATCCCCTAACAAACTTCGAGATCACTAAGCAATTAGGGACAAGTGAAATTAAGCCCTGTGCCACGAAGAGTCCCATTAGAAAAAAATCAAGAAACTCTATATTAACTCTCTATGTGAATATCAATTTTATAATTTCATACTCGTATTTGTATAAAATATTTTGTATTTAAAAATGAATGAATATCGGATCTACAAATAAAGGAGAAAACCATGCATACTATAATAGTGAGAAATGTTGTAATATAAAAGCTAGAAATAGTATTGGTTTGTGTCTAGAAGTAGATTTACAGAGTCAGTTTCCATCAACAAGACAAATCTCCGTCCACTAAATTTTTCTCCGTAACTTTCGGCTTTTTTCGTCAAACTTCGCTTTACTGATTATATTGATAATCGACGAGGTGTTCAGAACTCGAAGTCATATTAATTAAGCATCATCATCATCATCATCATCATCATCATCATCATCATCATTATCATCATCATTATTATTATTATTATTATTATTATCTTTCGATTTGAAATTCAAAAATATTTCATGGTCTCAATTAGATACCTAATTAATTACATGACATTCACAACTAAATTTCCTCCCAAAAGTACAAATAGGTATCATATTTCTCTAGAGAAAACAATCAATATACACTTAATTAAATTTTAATAACGAAAAAATTTAACATGCTGAAATTGGAGAAGAATGTCAAGTTGATGGAAACTTTCTAGAAATGGTGAACTACTGTGTATATACTGATATTATACATTCCTTTACTTTGTTACTAGACATAAAAAATAACTTATTTGTATCATATTTACCATCTTAATATAATTGTTGTATCAAATCAATAAAAATACTTTATCAACACACGTTTTACTTTGAAATTACGTAAATGGAACTTAATCGTCGGATAGACATTTGATGTTTTATACAGTTTCAAACATAAAATGTTCAAATTCAAAACTTTCAAATATGAAATACAATGATCAAATTTTCATTCTATCTTCTGAGCCCAATTAAATAAACAACAACAAAAAACCCCACTATTTTCCGTCTGCTCAAACGTAAAGAAGTGTGTAATATCAGAAGAAAGTAATATTAGGAGGCACGGGCTTACTACCTGGGGGTTCATGTATGCTCATGAATTTGAATTTACACATCCTTCCTGTTGACGTAGAAATACACGAGAAAAATGTGAAATAAATAAAATGTTAGTAACATACAAACATGTATATAAATGCTGAAAAATAAAATTTTAATTCAACATCGTCGTAAATTTATTTTAATTTGGACAAAAATAATCACCCACGACAAAGTCAAACATGATTTGATCACTATGATCACCTTTTGTATGATAACCCAATTTTACCCATGCCATGACCATGTATGAAATAATCCTCTATGACATTATGACCTGTTATATGATAACACATGACATGATTATGTATGAAATAATCACCTATGACATGATAACCATATATGAAACAATAACCTACTAATATGACATGATCACCATTTTTCATGGTCCCTTTGGACATAATGAATTATGACACGGTGTCAAGTATGAAATTTTCACCTATGACATTATCACTTATGACATTATATGATGACCAATGACATGATCACATTCATATTTGACATTATCACTTATGGCATTATCACCTACATGATGACCAATGACATGACCACATTTATGTTTGACATTATCACTTATGACACAATTACCAACATGATGGCCGATGACATGATTACGTGCATGTATGGCATAATCACACATTATGACAATTACATATAACATAATCCCCATGACATGATAACTTCGGACATGATCATATCCGTGCACTCGAACCTGGCTGCTTATTGTCATTCATTTTATACTTCAACCCTTATTGTACCCTTATTGTAGCAATGAACTGTTCTAATTAGAGATAATCAAAGATGATACAAAGTTCATCATACAAATAAAGTGATATTAGGTTCAGATAAGCATCAAATTACAATAATTCAACCAAATTACATTCTCGTCTGCAACGCAACAATATGGCATAATCAAAGTACTGCAATCACGTTAACCAGTCAAAAATCGTTTTACAAAGTTCTTCTTACCTCTAAAGTCAATTTTCTCGCCAGGAACGTAGCCGTCAAAGAATATTTTCTTGACCGTTGCTGGGTGATTCTTCACATAAATTATACGTTTAAGAGCCTTTATTTTTCTGTCTACAATTTTGAGGTCCTCCTCTGTTTTTCGAACCCGTTGCTTCTGGTCATTAAAAATTTCTGCCTGATGTCGGGCTTGCTTTATACTGGACTCGTATGTTCCCTATAGAAATAAAATTAAAATTGAATATTATAAATCGCTATTAAAGCTGCATGCCTCCAGATAAGTCAAAATGTTTCAAGAAGATCAACCTTGAGTACAATGTACCAAGATTTTGATAAAAAAAAATCAGTACGTGTTATGCGCGATTAATGAGTGACTTTGAAGTATTTATCACCATATTTCTACCGCGTTACTAACGCAGTTAGGGCTATTTATGCATATTATCATGACTTTTTGGTAATTTACGTGGATTGTAAGCGCCGTTTGCAAAGTGTAAATTAGTGTCTTTTTCCAATTAACAATATCTTACTTTTAAATACATTTTCAAAATGTTCATGAAAATTTGCATCAATCTGGAGGCAGGCTGCTTTTAAAAGTATTTAGACCATTGTCATTCCGAAATTAAAGCTCCATTGTATGCATTTTCTTAACACCAGAAAGCAAATAATTAAATGTTTGCTTCTTTTGTTGCGCTTATACACACATAAGGTAAAATATTGCCTCTTGTTTTCTTTGCCCGAAATAGGTTGAATATTTTAAAATATTTTATTAGCCCAACTAAAATGTACTATAACAGGAGAAAAGATCTAAATTTATTAAGTCTTGTTGGGTCTTTAAAACACGTTTGAGGTATTATTCATCCCCCCTTTTTTAAATCTTTTCGTGATCGATTTCATTATAAAATGTTTAATACATTTGTTTTGTATGAAAACACTTAAATGATTATATATCATTACACTAAGGCTACTTGTATTCAATTCACCTTTAAATATCCCTACTCGTTATCTTTCAACGGCTTTTAAAAGGGTACACAATGCGTCCACTAGAATCTTCAAAATATCGATTTAGAATAAATCGTACTTAAACTATAACAACTTCCCATTAATCTCTTAAAACTGCCAAAGGTTCGAATACCCACGTGTGGATAGATTAAAAAGATTCTCATCGATGATTTAGTTATTTTTTATCCCCATCGCGTGAAACAATGTCTTGCAGGCGCGCGGTGCAAATGGTTGCGCATATTCCAGAGGGGTTTTGACATTTTACTAGTTCCAATAAACCCATTTTCATCCCGCGAAGTTTATATTGCCGATTATAATAGAAGCCGTATGTAAAACTAACATCCTTCCTCTCTTATTGCATTCGCATTGTGGGGCTTATTGTCGCATTTGAAACCACAGATAATGTCGTTTCCTCGAACTAGGATCGTCTCCAAAAACTCATTTTTTCTCGAATCGGTGCTCGAAACAAACCTTTGTTTTCGCTCGAACTCCACAACCCCCCCGCTATGCCCTATTTACCCGGGGGTCGGAAATTTTTTTTAAATTTTAAAATAACAAACCCCCCGTACCCAAATTTCCCGCGGTTTTTTTTGCCGATTTTTTAAAACCCGTGGCAATTCCCTTTTGTTTTTTCCGGATATTTTTTTTTGTGGTAGTAAATTTTAAATTTTTAATTTTTAAAATTTCTTTTTTTTAACCAAAAAACAAAAAAAACATATGCCCTTTTTTTAAAGTTTTGTAATAAAAAAAACCCTATCAACGAATGCCCGTTCGTCACCCCCTTTTAAAAGTTCTTTTCAGGTTTTTATAAATTTTTAATAAAAGCCCCTTTTTTAAAAGATATTTGGGGCATTTTGGGAAAACCCTTTTCGTTTTTAAATTTTTAAATCTCCGGGTTTCCCTTTTTTTTATCAATAAAAAAGTCAAAAAAAATATTAAAGTTTCCCAAAAAATTAATAATAAATTTTTTAATCTAATCCTTTATAACAAATCGGTAGACGGTTTCAAAACACGCAAAAGAAATATTACATTCAATTTTGGTCCCAAAAAAGATTTTAAAATTCAAAAGTAGAGGTTTGCCCTTTTTGGTAAATTAAAAGATGCCCTGTCATCCCCCCCCCCGAAACCCGAAAACCCGGCGGGCCCCCTTTTGTTAATAAAATTAAACTTTATAAACTTAGACGTATAACTATCTTAAAAAGGTACAGTAAAACCTTCTGGTTTAAGTCCACTCGTCCACGGGAATGAAAATTGGTGTAGTTGGTTTTTTACATATGGAATAAATGATTTTGAGAATGATAATAGGAAAGGAAATCATGACTTATATACGTTAACAAAGTAAGAACAAAATAAAGCTTTATAAAAATATATTTGGATATTAAAAGGATTCCTCTAAGTTTCTTTTTTCATTCTTTTTTCCCACCGACTTGTTTTTTTTCCTCGACTTTTTTCTCGGCTTGCATATAATTTGACAAAGGTAGGGGCGCAAAATTTTTAATCATTCGACCACTTCGTTTTTAGAGAATGAACATTTTTATTGTGAAAAATGACTTAAAAGGAAAAGCATTTAAACATTTTTACCTAATATCACACAAATCGATTTTATATTTAAATCTAAATATATTTCTTTATTTTCTTAAGAGTATTTTTTTCCGTTTTAAGTGCAACAAATAGATGTATCTAAAATTTTGTGTTTTTAGGCTCTTTGACCTCAGTGGTGATTGAGATGTACTGGTCTTACTACTTAAATAATTTAATGGGAAACCCGTTTCTGCACTTAGGTCTTTTATAATTAAAAAAAAAGAGTCTTTTTAATAGGAGTGCACCCGTTACTGCACTAATTAAGGTCAGGGTATATTCTCAATCCATTTGATGTAAAGCTTTACATAATAAATGCAAATTTTGACTAAATGTAGTTATTTTATCATCATATTCCTACAGGTCAGGGTATATTCTCAATCCATTTGATGTAAAGCTTTACATAATAAATGCAAATTTTGAGTAAATGTAGTTATTTTATCATCATATTCCTACGCCGGTAAATTATGTTTTCACACATTTATGTCCTTTTTGTTGATTTCAAACGCAAGAGCCTATTTATATTTATTCATGTTTCTCCTCATACCATATTTAATCTTCACACACATTCTCTTTCTTTCAAAAATAGAAACAAGAAAAATCAGTGTGAATTTAGGAGCGTGCTCCTTTTATAGATTCTTTTTCAAAAATGAGTTAACGGTTAAAAATATTTTGTAAGATTCTTTTCATTATTTTAGTTTACAATATAAATAATGTAAACAAGGAAGTTTCAAGTGACACTTGAAATATGAACGTTTTAACCTTGATTAAACATTGACAAAAAAAGGGAAAAGAAAACAGGCAAATTTTGTGGAATAATTAAAAATGACGATTTTTGTATAATTAACTTAACTCTTACATTGGTCGAGTCGGGCTTCCGAAGTTTATATTTTATAATCATATTTTGATACACGCCACGACCTATTCAATATTTCTACAGTTCTAAATCATTTTAATAGATCATTTTTAGGTTGGGTATTAAGTCATATTGACACTGTAGAAGTCATATGACGACTCTAAACTAGCTGAATAGCTTCCTCACATGAAAGAATCCAAAGCCGCCGGTGGGATTCAAACCTACTGCAGTGTGGGTCGTCAGCGCCCTTAAATGAGGGGCTAGTGGTTTATTAATACCTTAAACACTTGCCGTCTAATATCCCTACACTGCATCGTCAATATAATACATTACTTGCATTATAACTAAACAAAATAAAAAAATAGAATCAGTTAAACAAAGAATGCCTTTAAATAGTGAAAAGCTCCTTTATATATGCCGGTTTTTGTATTCAGCTGAATACGGTACTTTAAAAATGGTTTCCGTGCAGTTAGACAAAAGTTCATACTGAGATATAGATAAAAAAAGTTTAGACCGAAATAGACATATGAAAAATGTGTCGAGTGTATTTTTCTTTGTTAAAAAAAATTCGGAGTGAAGTTATTCCTAAGTGCATTAATACTGATACTAGCGACCTCCTGTGTAGAGCAATCGATCTATGTAGAACGACCGATCTGGTTTTTATACATTTAGCAAAAAATATTCAATAGTCCATCATGAATCTGTAAATTATACCCTTTTTCACAAATCATAATATCATAACGCTCGCTGCGAAAAATACATAAACATACATCCTCTTGTACAAAGGTAAGATACTATTGGTCTATAAAACTAGAAAAGAAAATTTACCTTTAGTTTATGGTACTCTTTCTGCAGGTTGTACCTCGTCTCTCTCAGTTCACGTTTCCCGCGTTTCATTTGATTCAACTGTTTCTCTATTCTATTCACCTCGTGTTGAAGCCTTGCTGTCTTGTCCTTCATCCCGTCTGACGGTTCTCGTACCAAAGTGTGCAGCGGCCGTGAGAGAAGTTTCGTCGCCGCTTCATCAAGCTCTAAGTTTTTCTCATGGAGGATGTTTTCGGTCATTTCAATTTTGTCAACAACAGAGAACTCCCTCTTGCGGCAGAATTGTCTGTTAAAAACTGTTCCTTTCACCTTTTCATCCAGCTTTTTATTCTTAAAACTTGTCTGAAGCCCTTTTGCTTTGGTTTCTTGTATCCTGAAACTATTCTTTCTCGCCGCTTCAGTAATCACTGCTTTTTGCCGTTGTAAATATCCGATTTCAATTCTTATTTTAGTTACATATCCCTCGTCGGCCGTAACCCAACTCCTGAATGGATCACTCACGCAGAGAAAGGAATCTAATACCATGTGCATTGCGCGAACAGCATGCGCGTAGGATGACACGTACTCCGAGAACGAAATGTCAAACATTTCATTTATGTTACACATAGCTTTCTCCGCGTCATCTAGGCAACCACGTATTTCAGCTTGCCATTCATTAATAGCGTTCTCATATTCCCTAACACACTCCACGTCCAAATCTTCCAGCTCTGCAACAAAGCTGTGACAATATTTACCCATGTAATGTTTCAAAGCATCGTCAATGCGTTGGTAATTCAAGTCATAAATGTCTTCGAACGCCTTTGCGCGCTCACACACTGTCTGGAGTTGAGAAATTGTAGCCGTTCTGCTTCCAAGATATCCTTGGTCATTTTTCAACTTTATAAGCTCTTTCTCGAAGTCTTTATAATTTCTGTATTGCTTGTTGCTTTTGTTCTTCACCAGATTGATATACTCTACCCACTCATCCGTATTTTCATCAGTCACATCCAGTAACCACTTCTCTCTAAAATGTTCTGAATTTTTCTCCATCCGAAAAATAAGTTTCATGGCCTTGCGCCTCTCGCCCTCGAGGGAAATTGGTACCCTTGGAGCCTCGCCGGCCCTCGGGCTGCTCTTTTCACTCAGCATTGTTGGGCTTTTTAAAGAACTACTCTGCCTCGATAATCTACACACTATTAATAAAATAACCAATCATTGTTTCATGACTTCCATAATTTATTAAAAAAATAAAAATAGAATAAGAAAAAAACGATTTTATTGTTGCTTTTGCTTTAAATATCCTATATTCCAGTCTATTAAGTTTCACAGTCTATTTAAAACGAATTACGATAAACTTTTAATATTAAAGTGTTATTTTTTTCCAATATTCGTAATATGAGAAGAAGAAAAAACATGAATGCGTTAACAAATTGGAAAAGTATATTTAAATTGTTTTCCTTCTAAGATTTATATAAAACTAAATACTTACCCGCATTTCAAAAATCTTTTCACAGTTCCTAATTCCACATACAAATACTAACAGATTTAAACCTTTTTTATTTAGACAAACTTTAACAAGCAAGACTATACGTTTCTATTCATCTTGAAGCCTTAAAACGGAGTATAATTGGTTGAACACGTTTAAAGCAATGTAAATCAAGTTTAACAAATATACAGAAGTTGTTAAGTAGCTAGCTACAGATATCGCCGTTTTTATCAGCGTGTGTTAACGCTCAATAGTTGATAAACAAAGACTTCTATGTACGAGGTGCCTAAATAAATGGTATCAAATGTTTGCGAACAAGCAGATACAAATGTTGACAAAGATCAAACTAAATATATATTCTTGCATTGTCTCCAATAAATAAAAATCTGTATTCTTTGAGGCGCGCATGGAGAAAATAACAATGATACGAAAAAAGGACCGCAGACAAATCAATGAGGTCGGTAATAAACTTGTTGGTTCAATCAGGTTTAAAGATTTTTTAAGTATCTCCATTGATGTTGAAATTGCTAATCATTCACCTGCAGAAAATGTGTAATAGATTTCCAGTTTTTAATTCGGCACAGCCAATTCAAACTTTAAGGGATTTCAATATCAAAATGCAAAAACTGACCTTCCAATATACCGTGACGAAGTATTATATCTTTCTATGTCTGCAAGTTAAAAACCTTGATCCCATATATGAGAGTGGTATGAAATGTGGTATTTTGTTAGTACACACTTTGCTCATGGTTTACATTTCCAGAATGTATTTTGTTGGGTTGAGCGATTAGGCGTACAATATCAATTATTTGTCCTTGCTCCTTTTATAACACTTGGCAAACTAAGAGCGACCACAATCCTTTGCAGGCAGCTTGATATCCGAGAGCCTCAGCGTATTGTCAGTTTTAAATCTGCAACATTTTCTTCTTCTTCCTCCTCCTCATTTAATTTCTTCCTCTTTCTTTTCTTTCATCATCTGCTTATATTCTCCTTCTTTCTTATTTCTTTTCTTTTCTTCTTTTCAATCGTCTACTTCTTCTTTTCTACTTCTCTCCCTTTGTCTTCGTCTTCTTCTCCTTATTATCATCATCATCATCATTATTATCATCATCATCATCATCATCATCATCATCATCATCATCAACATCATTATCATTATTATTATTATTATTATTATTATTATTATTATTATTATTATTACATGTATTATGTATTATTATTATTATATTATTGCTGCTGCCATCATTATCATCATCATCATCATCATCATCAGTAATTTTCTTTATAAAAAGTGCCTGTGCTACATTAATATATTTCTCATGACTATATTGCGGGCTTTTCTGCCAAATAAAAGCAAAAAAAAGGGTATTTGACCTATATGTCAATATTTCATAATTCGTTACCTAAATAAACCATTTGTATCACAATTCAATAGCATAATCATTGGGCAAACTCGTTATGTTATTATCATTATACAATAATGAACGATACGATCTTACAATTTTTTTGTAGCGCTGCTCTTGTTTGCCAAGTCAATCTTAACATTATTTGCATAGGCCATCGATTTGGAGGAGATCATGGGTCATTAAATAATTACATCTCAAAAATAAATTCAGATCAATAGCAATTATAACATTTTCCATTTAACTGCGCATTCTTGTTTCCGATATGTAAACATGCGTAATTAAACGATTTTCAAAAACAACTTTGAGGCCAATTTTAGTTTAAAGACCGACCACAGTTTAAAGACTGTACTTTTGTATAAGATATTTACGTTCATATAATAAACATATTGCTAACCAATATTAAAAAACATTTAGCATGCAATATCCAAACTGATTATTCAAAACTATTTTTCATATTATGAATGAATACATCTCAAAAGTTAAAAATATTCTTACAATAGTTCATCAATATATGACTTTACCCTGTCCGGTCATTTGGTCTAGTGCACTAGAAGTGCACATGGTGTGCACTTTTATTTCTGGTCGAGTACACACCTATGTGCACAAGTGTGGGAACTTAAGTTTGAACTCAACTGTGCTTTACATTTAAATGTTCATTGTGGACGGTATTATAATTACTTTTTTTATTTATTAACAAAACTCATAACCGTTGAGGACATAAGTATAACAAATGATAAAACAAACATTTCAAGGAATTGAATAAGGACGATGACTAAGTGAACTTTCAGCATTATTGTTAGAACAAATATAGCTAGATTAGATAAAGTATTTCTATTATCAATACACATTGAAGTCTGAAAAATTAATGTAGAGCTTACTAGGAAACCTAGAATAGTAATTTCTGGTAACTTGTGTCTTTCGTGTGTAAAATAACTACATTTAAAATTATAATGAAACTCATCACCAATATCTTGTTTATTACAAAGTGAACAAATCATTCTTTCAATACCAAATTAGAACCTTTCTCTACAGAAAGGTCAGAATTGAGGCATCTAAGTTTACAAAGAGTGCATGTACGTAATTAACATGTACAGTAATTTACAAAGCAATGGTGAAGAGTTATTTACAAATTGCTAAATTTCTTGGTAAACAAGGGTATTAATTTCATAACTAAAATTGTATTCTATATATTCTTTACACTTTCCAGAAATGAATACATCAATTATCATCTGTAAAAACCGCTCAGGTAATCGCGATTTTATCACAAGTTGAAAGGTTAAAATTCAAGCACGTTTTGTGCTACCCAAAAATCTGGTCAACCATTATTTTTAGATGCAGATTTTACTTCCTTAATAAAACACCCTTTTCACGATGATTATTGATAGTGCACACATAGATCACAGGTGGCAGTATCAGTGTTTGGACACCCAACCCCTACCTGCCCCTGGACCCCTACTACAACCCTGAAAAAAAAATAATTCAACACTCTAAGGCTTACTATAAGGTACCAAATACAAAACCACCGATGAAATTATATAAAAAAAATTTTTCCACTATCAAAATTATAGTTATAGACTTTCTAGAACCTTATAGTAAGCCTTAGAGTGTTGAATTATTTTTTCAGGGTTGTAGTAGGGGTCCAGGGGCAGATAGGGGTGGGGTGTCCAATCACTGATACTGCCACCTGTGACATAGATCTATTTTATCAGCTTTACCAGGGTCTTTCTGTTTGAAAGACCCTGGCTTTACTACCATATGTATCTGTTACCACTTACTAATTTACTACCCCCCCCCCCCCCAAAAAAAAAAAAAAAATAAATAAATAAATAAAAAAAGATAAAAAAAAATAAATAAAAAATAGATACTGTAGATCTAAATGAAAAAAAAGAAAAAGGAAAAAATTAACATTCTACAAATAATATCATTTTCGACTGGGAATACACCTTAATCTACTAAAAACACCTAAGAAGGAGTCAACATGTTGAGTTTAAAGATATATAATTTCATTTGACAAAGAGTATCTGATCAAATGTCAAATATCTATAGGGGTGCGTAACCATGATAGAAATTATAATAATTGTAAATTTTACCATAACACCGTAAAAATGGCGGACGACATGTTCGGAGATTCCGAGCTTTTTGCCGAATTCGATAAAGAAAGAGAGACTACAGGTTCATTTATACTTTACGAAAAGAATGAAGACGGCTTGCAAGATCAAAGTAAGTTTGTGTTTCAAATGAGCGAGTCATCGTCCTCTGAAGATAGCGAGGATGATTCAGATTTGGAGCCCGAGAGTGAGAAACTGAAAGTGAAACAAGAATCGGGACCAAACCCGGCCCTTTTGAAACCAGACAGCAATCATGGCTCAAATTCACAGGTTCTTCAACAG
Organism: Ruditapes philippinarum; assembly: GCF_026571515.1. NCBI lineage: Eukaryota > Metazoa > Mollusca > Bivalvia > Venerida > Veneridae > Ruditapes > Ruditapes philippinarum. The sequence continues at coordinate 43,948 of NW_026853266.1, forward strand.
AATGGGACTGAGCGAAGCAGTGATTCAGAAAATGAACAAAATGGCGAAAGCGTTGTGAGCAAAGATCGGCAGGAAAAATTGTCAACATACAAGCTAAATTTTGAAAGTATCCTTTAAGGCGGTAAAATAAACAAAAGACATTTAAAGAAGAAAGCTTTCTGGACTAAGATGATTTTCTTCATAATAATGCACTAAATGAAATGGAGCCCCTTCCCCCGCCCCCTTGACTCAAATTCCCTTGACTGTTAGATTTTCAAACCCATTGTCGTGTCCATCTTTGTCTCACCACTAGTAAACCGTAAAGGCTGGGCCCTGCCATGACAGTCAGAAGGCGACATTCTAGATGCTATTGCAGTGTGAGATGAATAATATTAAATTAGGCAAAGCCTATGAATGGGGAAGTCTTTTTAAAAAAAGAAAAAGAAGAGTTCATTTTTCTGTTTGAAAGGTGTTGTTCTGTATTTTATGCACCACTTCTGTTTTCACTCGTAATACTTGACGATTATTATTAATCCGAAAATGTGCTATTGTTCATAATGGCAATACCCTGGGCCATCCTTAAAAATGTTTGTTTGCAGTAACCCGACCCAGAATTTTCAAGGTGGGTAGGTAGGTCGATTTTTTTTTTTTATTGAACTGTACTCCCAAATAAACATGGAATTTCAAAATGCTGGACAATATATGCTTTGATAATCTGGTAACAATTAATAAATTGATAACTGAATTCTAATTTAATAAGACCTACATTTTATTTCTTCTATTAACCTTTAAAAGAATGAAAACAAAGCACAAGGCATAATTTTCTGATTCAAAAAAAAATTTTTTTATCCAGACCATGAAACAAAATTTTGAGTAGGGGCAAATTTTGTGAGTCGGTCGCGTTACAGCAAACAAACATTTTTTTCAGGATGGCCCTGCCTTTTATCATTGAGTTACATTAAAAATGGTAGCGCCCGACTAGAACTGACACTGAAAAAATTTCATTAATAGATATAGAAATCTATATATTCTTTGCTTTTTATTTGATTTTCTTTTAAATATACACATGTAGTCTATAGCTGGGCAAAACAAAGCCGGGGACCACTTTGTGGTTCCAGCCTTCGACTTCGTATTACTCTGATCTTTCTGGTGACAAAAAGGGGGAGATCAGGTTAATTACCAGACATAGTTTACCGTGGTTGAAAATTTCTTTTAATCAATTAGTGAGATTGGCTCCTGAAAACTTTAGGGAAGCTATTCAGCTAGCTCATGAAAAGTTGGTGTTTATATTTAGGTGCCATGTTGAGCATTTCTACTTAGGTGCTTGCTTGATCTTGAAATAATGCCAGGGTAAAATTAAGGCAAAAGAAAGAAACTTTCAGACCATTATTACATTATCTGGGTGATTTTATTACCCAATATTAAATTTTCATGAAAGCATGATGTTCAACTTCAGATCATATTCTATCCTTAACTTGATGACAGGAAACAAATTTAAAAGATATTGCAACATAATAGACTCCACAAGGTTAGTATCTCATTTCTCATAAAGCTTTGATTTCTTATCTAAAACAAGGCAATTGAGATATTATTGAATTTGATACATTTCAAAATCTGGCTGCCTATATACTTGAACCCCATGATACCGGTGCCTCCATGGTACCGGTGTATTCACATATCTCGCGATATTATTGTCAACACCACCTACCTAGTGTTTATATTGACATGCTCTAGTAATATTTGCTATTTCAAAGTTTTTAAACATTTTAATGAGATTCTGAAGAAAATATTTCACATATCCTACCTTATTTTTCATTTACTATCCTTTTCCTCCACTGCATAAATCGGTCTCTCTACAAAACACATTTTTTTCCAAAAAAAAAAAAGACAGGTGTTGACGTCATTCATACCTCCATTACATGTCACTTGACCTTTTGACATCATTTTTGGCGTTAGTGCATATAAAACAGTTTGTGAAAATTGAACAGTCAGTTTCATTCAGTCTTTTAAGGGAGCCTGTGTAAAGTGCCATATTGATATTTAATCTTCATCATATAGAAATAAAATACTTTCAATGATATAAAAGGACCAGAAAATCACAACAACACTAACATAAAGTGAAGGGGGATTTTTTTTTAATCCAGCCACATGGTATAATATACCGGTTCACCCGTAATTGGGAGTAAAAAATTCTCAAACAGAGATCTCTTAGGGGTAATAAAAGATGAACATAAAGTAAACTATTGAAACACACGTTTTTATTTTGTTTTTAAGTTGTTGTTTTTTAGATGTCAATACAAGAATGCTAAAATGATATTCTTGCTTTTAAAACTGCAATGGCTTTCCATATAAATAACTTTTTTTACTAGTGCACCGGTAGCATGAAGTCTGTTTAACTACGTCATACAAAATGGTCGACCATTGTTTACATTTGTTGTGAGCGAGAATTTCATAGTAACAGAACTCTGTAATGTATTTTTAAGAGGATTAAATGTTAATGAAGTTGTTTATTCGTCAGTAAAATTTTATCTGAAAAACACCGGTATCGTGGAGACCCGGGCTATGTCAAATATTACTCCAGTTTTTGCACAGAAACAGTTTTCTCATTCACATTATATATATAAATGTAAATGTTTTCTGTAAAATCCATATACATGATGATGAAGTAACATGTACTGTATATAAAGTTATTAAATTATTAGGAATTTGAAGTGTTTGTATGACCTTTAATATTACATTTTATCAACTGAAGTTGTCCTTTGCCTGATCTAGGAATTTAATGAAATGGTTGTTACTTAGAAATGTAAATGATTATAATTGTAATTTCAGGTATATACATGATGAAGAGTCAGCTTCAGTGCAAATATTGTTCCAAAACAACAGATTTTCAAGGTATAACTTGCATATTATAACTAAAAGAGATTAAGAATATTGACTATTTTTGATTTTATTCTTATTTACCTGTAGAGGTAGTGTAAACAATCTTTTTGGTCAGCAATTTTTTTCCTTATGTAAGTTGTACTGAATAACGGAGCCATTCACAATCACAAACTGTATTTCACAATTTTGCAGACTGAGTCCGACGGACCTGTTCACAATTCTGGTGAAAATTCACAATCTTGACAAAGTTAGCCTATAATTATGTCATTTTTCCTCCTTTTTAGTATAATGATTCTTCAACCCTAAATTTGCCATTATGTTGTTATATTCATTTGTTATGTTAAACTGTTATTTTTGTTAAAGAATTTAAGATATGCTTGACCCAAGTAGGACTCAAGCCCACAGTTCCAGGAGGAAGGTGCAGAATCCTTTACCACCACAGGACCTCCTCTCCCCATGTGAACTGAAACTGGCCATGTGATATTTACAGTGTCAATGTAAAACTCAATACAAAAAAAGAAAAGGAAATAAACTCAGAATATCAAACATTTTAATGTGTGAATAGATGAAAACAATTAGTTTCAGGTATTTCATTACAGCCAAAAATAGATAAACAATAGTTAAATGTTATTTTGATTTTATTTGTAGAAAGTACAAGACTCAGATAGAAGACTTTGTTAAACAGCTGATTGAACAAGATGCTTGTGGTGACTATGAAACACTGCAAAAATTAGATCTCAAGGTAAGATGATGCTGAAAAAGTCTGTCTTCTTATTTAATTGCCATACCTTGTCAGGAACTTTCCTTGTCTGAATCATTCCTTGTCAGAAACATTCATTGTCAGAATCATTCATTGTCAGAAACAGTCCTTGTCAGAAACATTTCTTGTCAGAATCATAGGACATCCTTGACAGAATCATTCTTTGTCAGAAACATTCCTTATCAGAAACATCCCTTGTCAGAATCATTCATTGTCAGAAACATGCCTTGTCAGAATCATTCATTGTCAGAATCATTCATTGTCAGAATCATTCATTGTTAGAAACATCACTTGTCAAAATCAAAAACTTATTTTTTTGTCTATTTATTATACCTTATGTCTTTTCTCTGTTTTTTATAACTACATGTATTGTATATTAAGTCTGTATAACTAGTGTCTTCTGTTTGTTTCTTTGTAACTATTGTATTATTTATTAAATTTTGTCTGTTCTTTGTAACTAATGTCTATTTTTTGTAACTATAATGGTTTCTTTACAACTATTGTCATTTTTGGAAAGCTATTCTCAACATGAAAAGATCTTTATTGTCTATTCTTTAAAACTAGTGTTTCTTCTTAATATCTTTTGTCAAATTGAAAAGTAACTTTATGTTTGTAGAAGAATATTAGTGTCAGAATATTATGAATAACTTTTATGATTCTTTTTCTTCTATTAATGTACACACATGTTCTCATCATGTTGTAAATGACATAAATACTGATTGACTTTGGGAAATGGAATGTATATTTGTGGTTTGTTGAATGGTACATTGGTAATGTTTATTGATAAAATAATTGTAATCTTTTTTTTTCCAGAGCTCTGTGGCCAGTTGTGCTGAATTGAATGATAAAATTCCTGTAGAGAAAAGAACTGACAGAATGTATAAGGCGCATGCTGTAAGTTGTCAATCTTGGTTTTTCTATACCTGTATATTTAAAGACATTTTTTCTATCCAGATGAAGGACAAAATAATTTACTCCTATGTTGAGGCTATATTACCTGCAGATCCTTATCAGTATTAAATGGATTTGTCATGTTTATAGTCAGAGCATATCATGTGCCAGTGGTTATGACAAATATGCATTTTTATATTACACTCCGCTTGTTTATGGAGCTGAGCATATAGATTTGCCATCGTTCTTCTTGTTCTGAGACTGTCAACGTGTAGACTGACAAAACAGTGGAATGTAGGGGCCGTCCTTGTCCTATGGACACATTGCTAGTGTTTACAATTTACATGGGAGAATTTAGATGTTGTTATATTACAGATCATAGGCTGCTCACAGTTTTACAGATATTTTGTATTGGACACGCTAGGATGGCCGTTAGTGGAGTACAATCCGTCACTTACAGAATGCTGGGATATACCAGTGTATCCATTACATAACAAATAGTGGGGCTGCTAGGTACACAGTCCTGTTTTAAGAAAATTCAATTTATTAAATTTATGTAATATGATCAAAAGGGGAATTATAACATTTTCTGCTTCATCAGTCTGACTGCTGCTTTTTGCTAAGTTTTAGTATGATATTAGTTATAAATATGTCTGACAAGTTGTATGGCTCATTTATATAATACTGCATGTTTGTAACATTGCTTTTCATTAGATAATCATGATGTTTAAATAGATTTATATACACTGCTGCTGTCAATTTATGAAGAAATCTCACTTTTTTTCTCTTAAAAAAGATGCTTCCAAACAATTGTTTAAATAGGGCCTTATAATCTGTCAGAATCTTTTTAACTAATAGTATAAATGGTTGTTAGTGACGAGGGTTTTATCAAAAACAACTATTTATACATAGCCGTATAACATATACAAATAAATGATCTAGCAGGATTACTTAATTTTAAAAGATACAAATAATCACTCCAAAATTGACAGCAGCAGTGAATATAGATTATATAAATGTCACAATTATCCAATGAAAAGTGACGATACAAACATGCAGTATTATTTTAAGTATCCACTGGTATTTATCATAACTTAATTAAAAAGCTTAAGTACTAAAAAAAATTGTGCATAAGAGATGGATGTCCCAGTTCATTGGATCCTCCAAGACTTTTTGCCCTCTATGATAAGTTCATTCATTGATTTTTCCAAGAGTTATTGCCCTTTATGATAAGTTCATTTATTTGTTACTCCTTTATAGACAATTTCTCTGCAGCCATTAGCTGAAATTTATAAAAAAAAAACTTAAGTGATGTGCAAGTAACATTAAAGCTTATGTCCTTGACCACTAAGCATTCCTTCTAATTAAGTTATTTTACAGGTTGTATTTTCCCTGAATTTGAAGATGAAATAATAAATAATCAAATCTTAAACATCCATTGAAACTATAGAAGGCTTGTTACATTCCTATAGTTAGCTGTTCAGATAAATTGTAAAACCTTTCCTTAATGCATTTAGTTATGAACAAGTTTTAACAGATGTGCTACCAATAGATGAAGTTGAGAAGAGGGCAATTGCTAGAAAAATGGAAAAAGAAAGGTAAATATTTGTAAAAATACATCGATCGTTTTAAAATCTGTAAGAAATATTTGTGATAAATAGGCCTTTTCTATGTTATATGCTTGTTTGCTGTGTAACCATTGCATTTCGTTTTTGATTGTACATGTAGTTAGACATTTTAATAGGTTTTATGGCAAAGTATGAATGGTTGTATAATGCTTATATGACCAAGAATTAAATAGCAAACAATGTTTTCTTTATTTGAGCCGTGTCATGACAAAATTAACATAATGGGTTTGGGACCAGCGCAGGCTGGTCTGGATCCATGCTGGTCGCAAACACATTATGTTGGTTTTGTCGTGACGCGGCTCATTTTACTTCTCAAAATCAAACTAGTATTTTAGTACACTACTAAGTCAAGAAAATAAATATTTTATTTACCCAAATTGGTATTTTTTGTTTATAACATTATTATTTTTTGTGTTCAGAATGAAGCCAAAATGCTGGAACTGTGATGGGGATCATATGATAGCTGAATGTAAAATGCCGAGAAATCAGGCTAAGATTAATGAGAACAGACAGATTATGATGGCAAATAAACAGCAGAAGAACGACGGTCCAAAGTAAAAATTATGAAACTTTTTAGTGTTGTAATAGTAATGATTGTGATCTTGTCTTTGAAAATAATTTCATTTATTTTTTTCAAGAAATTGTTTCAGTCTGATTGTTACGAGATGAGATGCTTATTTATAAAACACTGGTTCTCGTCCTCATTTATGTATTAGTTTTTAAGGTAATACAAAGGTAATACATTTTAAGCGGAACCAATTTTATTCTCAACAACTATATAAACACATGAAAATTGTCAGTTATTAATTTACAACTTGCAGTTTGTACACATTATGACAATTGTGATTAAATCTTCCCACCTGCTTTTGAGTAATAAATGATAAATGTATAAAATATGAAAAACAGTTGACAAGAACAACAGTTTAACCAGGAGACAATTATTTATTTTATTATTTCAGCCAGTTTAATATGGTGAATTTTTTTACACAGTTTTGTTACATCAATGAAAATTTCACTTTTTTGAATGAGAAAATTTATTTATTTGATTTATGCATTAATATATGATAGCAGAAAATAGAGCCTCTTAGTTGGCTTAATGGGACTCAGCATACCATAGTACCTAGTCTTGTGTCCACCCATTTAGCTCATAGGGTGATCTTTGTATTTTGAATACAGGGGTTACTGGTCAAAGGATCCATTCCTCAGACGAGATAAAATTTCTGTGACAGTTATTTGCTGACATAGAGTTTAATGGTCATTTTTCTCGCATAGCTGATTCAGAAATCATGTAGAATAAGTAGAGGGTCAGTTGCTGAGAAATTGGTTAAGGAGAGCTTATAAGGTCAATAGACTGTTGAAATATAAAAAAAAAGTGTTAAAATCTGCATTTAAAAGTCAGACAAACAAAATAACCACCATAGTCTTGTCTGAAATAATGGTCACTTAATGGTAGTTCTCCAATAAATACATTAAGGTATCTATTTCCATGGACCATTTCCATTCTACTTTAAAACTTTCAATATATATTTTTCAGGTCGGCCAGATATCATAAAGAGACCTCAAGTGAGGATCCTAAATACAGCAAGTTTAAACCTGGTGTAATTAGGTAAGTCTGAAAAGAGTGGAATTCTTTTATGTTTATTTTTTTAAATTACCTTTAAAGGTTCGAATTGTTGAATTATTTCATGCGTGTTATCTATCCAGCTAGGTTGGTAGTTCTTCTCAGTCGTCCATTTATACCTGAAATAATGCACAGAGGGTCTTCCTCCATCAGATTACCTGAAAGGTCAGAATATATATGACTTGTTATGTCGGTCCATCTAAAAAAGATTTTATAATTTATTTATATATATTTCTAAATTGATGACAGCTCTTTTTGCTTGCATTGCTCAGTATTTTTGATATACCACCAAATTTCTTCATGCATAAAATAATGCAAGAAGGGAAAATTGGGACAATCATCTGCTAGTAAAGTTTGAAAATTTGCTTTTTTATAGTGTACAAGAATGTTGACCAAAGGAGTTTTCAGAATTATTGATTATTGATGTCCATGCCCATGTCAATGTTATGCTCTTCTGTTGTGTTACAGTGGTGATTTGCGCGAAGCTCTTGGAATAGAAGATGACCAGTTACCTATTTTCATCTACAAAATGCGAGCCCTGGGATATCCTCCGGGGTGGATGGAGGAGGCAAAGTCAGCACCGGGACTGTCAATGTTTGACAAGGATGGAAATGGTTATATATTTACTTTATATGTACAAATGTATTAATTTAACAGGTGTAAATTTTTAAGTAGCAAACTTTTCTATAAAAACTTCAGAAACTCTTGAATCACTATGTTTTCAAACTATTAAGGCCGTACCTGTAGAATATTTTAGCAAAAGATGTGTTTCTTATACACATGCACATATGAAAAGAGAATACATGTAAAAAATGTCCCGTATATTTAATGGTTATTTCTAGGTTATTCTAGTATACGCCTCTTGATATATCTGAAACATTTTTCTTTCAATATAGGAACTTTTGTGTAATCACAGTACAAACAAATATTCTATTAAGTACAGAATTTTATATTAGTCATCCACCAGCTGAATTCCTTTTCATTTTTTGAACTGTCTATTATCAATTTTGGTAATATGAAGATGATGATTTAAAGTTGGTCAGCCAACAGTATAGAGCCCAGTCAGACTGCATGCATGTGCAGGCTGGCCTCACTCTATACTGGTGGCAAAGGCTGATAATATCTGGTTACAGCAAGTTAAGGGTTAACAATCAGGAAATTGTGGTGGTGGTGTTGGTAGTTTTCACTCAGGATCATGGCAGTAAGCCGCATTGAATTTACCAGAGCACAGTTCAAACACCATATTGTTCCTGGGCAGGCTGTCAAGCATTTTACCAGTACTAGTTGCCTTCACTTTCGCAAGGAACTGAAACTTCTGTACATACAAGAGCAGAGGTACAGTGGGAATGAATGTAGAAAGGATTTCATGATCAATCACAAAGAAAGTAACCTGTGTCCTACGCTTTGTCTATTGAGCTAACCAGAGGGCTCACCAATCATGAAATATTTAACTTTCATTGGGTATATAAAACATCTGTTTTTGACTTGAATATTTCAGACATGGACGAGAATGCAGAGGATGGAGAGACTGGGAGAGAACCGCAGCTTGATGTGCGCAAAATTATAGAATACCCTGGCTTCACGGTGGAAGCACCTGCTGATGTTGTTGAAGTAAGAGCCACACAGAAATATTTCAGTTTTTTTTTGCCATTTAAAGTATGAAACTCTTCTGTGGTTTATCATTATTATTGTAAGGCATTGTTCCCTGCAAAGTTTGAGTGGTAACTAATACCAGTTTGTTAGTTTAGTATGTCAAGCTTTTTTCTATTTACCAACCAATAGTAGCATATTTAGGTTCTATCTAATGGTTCATGAGTTGAAGGTATCGTTACACCCTTAAGGTTTTTTGACATGACAGGACTGGAAATACTTTATTGAGTTATCTTATACCATTTAATGTAGGTCTGGACCAATTATATGTGTGCATTATTTAAGAATCAATCTCTGGCTCCATTTTTGTGTCGCCTCTACGGAGTAGTGGCGACATATAGGGATCACTTCTCCGTCGTCTGTCTGTCCGTCTGTCTGTCTGTCCGTCTGTCTGTCTGTCTGTCCGTCCGTCCGTCACAAAACTTGTCCGGACTACTCCTCATAAACTACTGGTGCAATTTCATCTAAACTTTACAGGAATGATCAGTACCAAGTGTAGTTGTGCATATTGTCAGCATTTTCCGGTTCAATGATTTTTGTCAGAGTTATGGCCCTTTAATAATTTTTAATTTTAAAGTTTGTCCGGACTACTTCTCTTATACCACTAATGCAATTTCAATGAAACTTTACAGGATTGATCTGTAGCTCAAGTCCTTGCGCATATTGCAAGGGTTTTCCGGTTGAATGATTTTTGGCCGAGTTATGGCCCTTTGATAAAAAGGTTTCTTTTTCTGTGGGTTGCCAGATACACAAAAGCTTGTCTGGACTACTCCTCATAAACTACAGGTGCAATTTCATCCAAACTTTACAGGAATGATCAGTACCAAGTCTAGTTGTGCATATTGTCAGCATTTTCCGGTTCAATGATTTTTGTTTGAGTTATGGCCCTTTAATAATTTTTATTTTTAAAGTTTGTCCGGACTACTTCTCTTATACCACTAATGCAATTTCAATGAAACTTTACAGGATTGATCTGTAGCTCAAGTCCTTGCGCTTATTGCACGGGTTTTCCGGTTGAATGATTTTTGGCTGAGTTATGGCCCTTTGATAAAAAGGTGTTTTTTTCTGTGTGTTGCCAGATACACAAAAGCTTGTCAGGACTACTCCTCATAAACTACTGGTGCAATTTTATCCAAACTTTACAGGAATGATCAGTACCAAGTGTAGTTGTGCACTGTCCGTCTGTCTGTCCGTCTGTCACAAAATTTGTCCCAACATGAAATTGGCCATCATGAGGCGACACATGTGATTACTGATCGCTCTTGTTTCATAATAATCATTTCCATTGTGCAAATGACCTTAAATGAAAAACGCTTTTAACTGAAATCGGACTAGGAATCTCATTAAATATTGATTTAATATTGATTAATATTCTGATTATATTTTGTTACTATCCCTTCATATTTTTCCTTTTTAAATGCCCCAGTTGATACATGTGAGATTTTGAAATTGAATGTTTTTATGTTTTTGGACCTCAGTGTGAGCTCCATTTATATTGTTACTGGAATTTTGTCATCTAAAACATTTATTGGTATTCATATACATGAAATGGTAACTTATATACAATGCTATATTACTTTTTCAAAATTCATTTAAAGTGAATTTTTTTATTCAGTTAACCCTTTTTATGGCGTGAGATTTAATAAGCAATTTATATTTGTGAAAGTATACTGATTTATATTTCAGGAAGCAGAGATTTATGGTCTTCCACCGTTACAGCCACATCAACTGAAAGCCACATTGATTGCACACACTGAAATGCAGGTTTGTATGGGTTTAATTAACAATTTTCAATGTGACTATATAATATATAGTATATAATGTCAATGGACAACAATTGTCCTCATTCCAGCTTCGACATCCGCATTAAAATTGTTGTACAAATACATTTTACTCTATCTTTTTTATTACATGAAGGAAACCTTTTTCAAATATTTAGTACATGTGTCTGATCATCCATATCGCATATGTGAAGATTTCATGATTTATCACTACAACAACCACTCTCCCATACCCCACTCCTATCCCCCCTAAAGGCGAAGATCAATCTAAGCGGTTAAAATTCTACGCAAACATTGTTAACTTAAAAGTTATTTTACCATTAGGCATCTACCTTATTGTGTGCCGTTTTCAGCGATTGAAAACTGTTTTTAGAGGCACTTGTTCTGCAGGAGTAGTTGCTAAATTATACAAGCAGGCTACATGTTTTTTGCTCGCCCTGTCACAAAATGTTACTATTTTTACTAATAACTACATGCAGACTTGAGACATTTCATGATCTTGGTTTTTAGTTATTACCAATTTCATATCGTTAGTCTGAGGTTGAGATATGACATTTGTATGTGTCTTAATTGACTGTATGTGCTGGATACTTTAATCAAGTTATATGATAACCCTCTTTTTACCTTACCTGTCACAAAGTGACAGGGTGAGCTTTTGTGATCGCTTTTCGTCCGACGTCCGGTTGTAAATTTTTACTTTAAACAACATCGCCACATAAACCGCTAAGCCAATTTCATACAAACTTCACAGGAATGTTCCTTTGGTGATCACCTTTAAAAATTGTTCATAAAATTAAACTCCATATAGAACTCTGGTTGTCATTCTGTATGTTATGGCAACCAAAATTAAAACCTTTTAATATCTTCTTTTAAAAATCCCAAAGAGCTGGAGCTTATATATTTAGCATGAAACATCTTCTAATGAGTGGCTACCAAGATTGTTTAAATAAAAGCCCTGGGGTCAAAAGTTGTCTCGTCATGGGGGTTGATTGATTCTCTTATATGTACATGGTAAAAACTTAAAAAATAATGTTCTTTAAAAAAATCCAAAGAGCTAGAGCTTAGATATTAAGTATAAAACATGCTCTAATTCCAATGATCAATACTTTCTAATATCAAATTTGACTATAGTATATCTAAGCATAGTATACATTTATATATGTTCTAAATCATGTAATATATTCATCTTTAAATTCAGGAGGCCACGAAGAGGGAATTAGAAGAAAAGGAGGAAGTTCAGGCTAAAAGACTGAAACTCAGTGCAGAAGAAATGGATCTAGATGGTAAAACATTTAATAGGAATAATATGTTGCATATTAGGAGAAAGTTTTGCTGTCAGTTTAGTTTATACAAATTTATTTTAGTTTGATTGTGTTGGAAGTTACAAGCTTATTGAAACAGCCTCAAATCCAGACAGTGCTGTCAGACACTTCTTATTGTTTAATTGATGAGACACTCTTTTCAGATTCTATGACTCTATATCTTTTGTTTGTCAATATACTTGTCAGTCTTTGTAACTAAGAGGTCAAGGTCACTGATTTTGGATCAGTTATCCTTCTGTTCTTTGAGTCATGGACTATAAATTCTTTTATGCAGGTAGCTTAGAGCAGATCTAATGTTCTTATCATGTGCCCCTTTCAACAAGAAATGCATCTGAGGTCCTTATCTATCAGTAAAGCTGAAAAGTTGCCATGTGACCTTTTCTGTGTTGATGTGACTGGAAAATCCCAACATACTCATTGCTTTGAATTAACCATTCACAAATGACAACAAAATATCATTATGAATGACATACATATTCATTGCCTTCAGATTAATATTAAAGATATATTTAAATTTTAATATATTTAAGTGAATTGAATATCTTTCAAGGATGAAATTTTCTTTTGTTCTACAGAAGATGGTGCGTCAAAGGAAGGAAACATTGAATATAACCCACCCTTGCCACCTGAGACTCCGCCCGGTAGACCGCCCATGCCTCTCACAACTCCCCCTCCAACACCTGACGAAACTTCAAGACAATCTTCATTAAACTATTCCAGAGAATCTAGTCTGGCGCGTTCTGAATCGCCATCATTGGAAGAATTGGAGGAAAAATATAAACTGTTGCAAAAGACTCTAATGAATGATAACGAGGACGGAGAGTTGGTCGTTTTAGACAGCTGCGAGGACGAGTCCTCACAGTCGAGTCTCGCGGGAGAAAAATCGTACAATCCTATAGATCTTGACTCCTGTGAAGAAGGGGATACATCTAAAAATCCGATTGAGATTGCAAACGATTCAATCGAAAGTGTGGAAGATTTTGATTTTGTGAAACCACATCTTGTAAGAACTGGTTCCACCACTTCAATACAAACATTTGGTGAGCTGGGTACCGGAAGTCCATGTAGTTCAAATCCGGGAACACCAGTTAACGCTCCTGTTTCTATAGACTATAAACCTCAGTTTAAAGGATCAGTGTCAGTCTCCAAAGACTATGGTACACCAATATTAAAGAGGGCTGGAAGTATCAATGAGTTGCCCATGGATTCAAAGTTTGCTCAAGGAATCGAAGACCATATTCCATTTGAAAATCTTCCAGATTCGACAGGAAGATTCAATACAATACGGAAAATTGTCGATAAAATACGGAAAATTAAACCTATCAAAAAGCGGAAGAAGTGATGGGATAGGAAATGTTACTTTTAGTTTTATCTAATCTATTCAAAGAATAGAGAAAGAATCCTACTCGGCTTCACATCAGCATTTACTTAACACTATGTTTGGATTTTATATGCAATTTCGTATCCCATTTACCACTAACGGCACTCACTTGAAACTCATTATTATGGTAGGTCACAGTCCAACGTTCATCATTCTATCATTGAATTTGATCAAAGTTCTGAACAATATTGGTTACATTTCACAAGAAAGTACTGTTTCCATACTCTGATTACAATTGTAGGTTGGTGACAAAGGCTGGTAACTCTAGCTTTGATGTTAATTAAATTATTCCCCTTTTTAGCTTCCCTGTCACAAAGTGACAGGGTGAGCTTTTGTGATCGCTTTTCGTCCGGCCGTCCGGCGTCCGTAAACTTTTACTTTAAATGACATCTCCTCATAAACCACTCATTTAAACCGCCAATTTCATCCAAACTTCACAGGAATGTTCCTTTGGTGGTCACCTATGAAAATTGTTCAAAGAATTTAATTCCATGCAGAACTCTGGTTGCCATGGCAACCAAAAGAAAAAACTTTAAATATCTTCTTTTAAAAAAGCAGAAGAGCTAGAGCTAGAGATATTTGGCATGAAACATCTTCTAGTGAGTGTTTACCAAGTTTGTTCAAATAAAAGCCCTGGGGTTAAAATTGGCCCCGCCCCTGGGGGTCATTGATTTTCCCTATATGCATATAGTAAAAACTTACAAAATCTTCTTTTAAAGAACCCAAAGAGCTAGAACTAAGGTATTTAGCATGAAACATGTTCTAATGGGTGTCTACCAAGTTTGTTCAAATAAAAGCCCTGGGGTCAAAATTGGCCCGGCCCAGGGGGTCATTGATTTTCCCTATATGCATATAGTAAAAACTTAAAAAATCTTCTTTTAAAGAACTCAAAGAGCTAGAGCTAAGTTATTTAGCATGAAACATGTTCTAATGGATGTCTACTAAGTTTGTTCAAATAAGAGCCCTGGGGTCAAAATTGGCCCCGCCCCAGGGGGTCATTGATTTTCCTTATATGTGTAAAGCAAAAACTTAAAATATCTTTTTTGAAAAAAAACAAATAGCTAGAGTATAGATACTAAGCATGAAACATCTTCTAGTGAGTGTCTACCAAGTTTGTTCAAATAAAAGCCCTGGGGTCAAAATTGGCCCCGCCCCAGGGGTCATTCATTTTCCTTATATGTGTATAACAAAAACTTAAAAAATCTTCTTTGAAAAAACTCAAATAGCTAGAGTTTAGATATTAAGCACGAAGCATCTTCTAGTGAGTGTCTACAAAGTTTGTTCAAATAAAAGCCCTTGGGTCAAAATTGGCCGGCCCGGGGGACATTGGTTTCCTTATATGTGAATAGCAAAAACTTAAAAATCTTCTTTGAAAAAAACCTGATTAGCTAGAGTTTAGATATTAAGCATGAGACAATTTATAGTAAGTGTCTACAAAGATTGTTCAAATAAAAGCCCTGGGGTCAAAACTTGCCCTGCCCCAGGTGTGTCATTGTTTTTTAAAGTCTTCTTTTAAAAAACCCAACGAGCTAGACCTTAGATGTTTAGCATGAAACATCTTCTAATGGGTGTCTACCAAGTTTGTTCAAATAAAAGCCCTGGGGTTTAAACTGACCCTGCCCTGGGGACCTATATACAGGTGAGCGACTTCAGGGCCATCATGGCCCTCTTGTTGAGGTATTATCCCCGTTTTTGAACATAAAAAAATTGCAATATATTTTTTATGTTTTTAACATTTTCCATGACTATTGAAGATAATGGCTTAAGCTTAACACATGTCTGTTACACTACATTTGTAGGTCACTGACCAAGACCTGTAACTCTGTATTTGATTTGCTATATCCCCTTTGGTAAACTATAATTAATGGAATTCAAAAAGCTCTTGAGTTAATTTGAAGCACTCAGAAAAGTCGAGGGAGCAATACAAGTGAGGGTTTGTATCATATGGAATTTTCTTAGGTTAGAAAAATAATAAGGAAATTGTTTTTTTAAAGAATCAGTTGAAAGTAATGTAGAGTTTGCATTATTTATGTAATATATTAAATGTTGACTATATCTGTGACACTTTTACAAGATTTTTACAAAATGACTAATTTAATGGTATTGTCTTATTGCCCCCTTTTTTCGTCACCAAACACTTTTAAATCACCCATACAGTTTTAGAATAGATGAAAACCCATTTTTATAATCCCCGTGGGAGGAGGGGAAATACAGTCTTTTAAATCTATGATATTACACTAGTGTTATAACACTTTGACAAGATGAAATTTGCGTTATATACATACATAACATTAAAGTGTGCTAATGTTAGCATTGCACTAAAAGCACGTCAATGAAAAATGACTCTTTTTAACAGTTTACCATTTTTATTTTAGATATGTGATAAATATAATATTATATTCATGTAGATTCAATACTAACTTTAAAGAACTCGTTGAATAAAACAATATTATGCTCGCCAGAGTCTCGCATATGATTTTATTCAACTTGTTCAATAAATTTAGTATTAAACCTACACTCCTTCAATATCCTCTATATTTTCCATTAAGAACATGTTTTATATGTTCGTAAACTTGCTTTGTTCTTGAGAGGCGCTGTTGGATACATAAGTCATTTTGTTCCATTTAATTATATGAACCTATTGTGCAATTTTAACTATTGATGACACATTATGGTTTCAAAAAAGCTTGATCACTGTGTGAGGGAGAGTAGCTTTAATAAAAAAATTTTATTCTTGTATGATATAATCATTACACAAATGTATGTTGTGAACAGTTTTAGTAGGCAGTAGTGAAATCAAACATTTTATCTTGGATTTTATTGTTAATGAGTCTGTGAATTGTAACCACAGCTGTCCCTCTCCTCTAATGTTAGTGTTATGGATTAGGAGGGATGGGGGGCATATTAAAACGTTTTTTATTTTTCTTTCCCTCTGTCCGCAACTGCATTTTTTTTGCAGGAAGAGGGGGATTAATTTTTCGCGTAAGGGCCCTATATCTAAGGGGGAGGGTTTTAACAATTTTAAAAATACAAAAAAGATCCCTTTCTATTCCCCTGGGAGGGGGGTGGGGGGTTTGGGGGGGGGAAAAACCAGTGCATAAAAAAAAGTGATTAAGAGTTCTCATTTTGAATGTAATTTGGGAGTTAAATAAAGGGAAATGTTTAGTATTTTTTTTTTTTGTATATTTTTATTTTTTTTATAACAAGGGCTTTTTTAACACTATTGATAAAATTTTATGATGATTATGGGAATTTGTACTCTCACATATTCTATTAAGGAAGTTGTATCACTGTAAATGTGCTATATAATATTGTAACAAACATAAGAATGTCAAAAACTTTCACATGTATTTTGTCTTGAATTTTAAATTTTTTTTATGAAACTACTTCAGATGAAAACATTAAAATGGGCGTTACTAAGTTTTAACATTGTATCAACTAGTGGCAAAAGAAAAACAAGACATTTGTACCAGTATTTGCTACAGACCCATTTATCATGTTCAGTAATGACGCAAGCTAATTGGGGTTTGGGGATGATAAAAAATATTGAATTTCATTTAAAAATGTAGTTAAATATATACATGTTTATAACTTGTAATGTTGTGGTGTGATCAAGGGGGTGCCATTTAGTGCATAAATATGTAACTTATGTAGTCAAACTTATTTAAACATTTAAGAGAAGGTTTTTTAGAAGCATAGCCAAAACTTTGTTAAAAAGGAGATAAGTTTTATCTTTTTGACTTTTAAGCTTTTATATGGAACAAGAGTGAAATTAAAGACGTAATTTTATAATTTGTTGTTCTTTTTTCACTTTTTGTATAATTCACTGTTGCTTGTTCTTTTAAAATATATAATTTCCGAATATGGGATCATTGCCTTACTTCAGTGCACATTATTAAAGCTGCCATTGAGGTTAAGTACACATGCTGAAAGCTAGATCATGGTGGATATTAAACTAAGTAACATCCTGTTTTCACAAGAAAGGTAAAAGTTGAAATTAATGGCTCCCAAGAAAGGTACAGTGATCAGCAGGAGAAAAAATGCTTATAATTTAAAGACATTGTAGTGAATTGAATTGGATAGGCTGTCACCTTTCAATATTTCAGATTAGAAATATCAGATTGGGCTATCACAGTGGGCTGTGTGAGCGTTACTGTATTCTTTGATGATATCACCTTGCTTTATTTACTATCATATTGCTTTGTTTGAGATAAAAATTACTAGATTAAGCTAACATCGTGAGCTTAACTGTATACCCTGAGGATATCACTGTACTAAATTTGGGATCATATATATATAGCCTGTGTCTATCAACATACTAAATTTTGGATGATATATTTTTGATATGGCTATCACCGTGGACTGTGAGCTTTACTGTATACCCTGAGGCTATCACCGTACTTAATTTGGGATGATATATTTTAGATAGGGCTTTCACCCTGAGCTATGTGAGCTTTACTGTATACTTAAGGCTGTCACCATTCAGTATTTGAGATAATAATTAAAAGAAAGGACTATTACCGTTGGCATGTCATGGACATTTTATGAACCGGTCATCGTTCTTTCTGAATATAAATGTTCGAAAAAGCACTATTTTTTTCAAGCTAACCTTTCAAATACGATTTGCCTGCATGCATATGGGATTCAATTTTGTATCAATTTGAAACCATAAAAGGCCCAAAGCTCTAATTCAAGAAATATGTCCGTGAGATTTTCGCGTTGCATGGTCGTTTTATGAACCGATGATTTGTTCTTTCTTTATATAAATATTAGAAGAAACCACCATATTCTCGAGGCAACTGTTCAAAGACTATTTGTCTAATAACGTTCAGGCTTCGATTTTGTATCAAATTCGAGTTTTTGGCACCGGCGAATTGTTCTTTCGCTATGTAAATTTCGGGAAAAACATTACTTTCATGAGCCTACCTTTCGTAAACCATTCAGTTTTGATCAATTCCGTTGCAAATTTGATTTTGTACAACTTGAAAGGGTCTTCTTTGCACATGATAAGGCTTAAAGCCCTAACCCAAGGAACATGTCCAGGAGATTTCCGCATGGCTAGGTCACTTTCCAGCGATTAGCGTTTCTGTATATAAATTTCGGAAAAAAAAACATCAATTTTACGAGTCTACCGTTCAAAAGCCATTTGACCAATTCCAATGCAAATTCGATTTTGTACAACTTGAGAGGGTCTTCTTTGCACATGGAAAACCCTAAATTCCTAACCCAAGTAATATGTCCAGGATATTTCCGCGTGGCTTGGTCATTTTTGGCACTGGCGATTTCTTCTTTCTCTATGTAAAGTTCAGGAAAAACATCACATTCACGAGCCTACAATTCAAAAACCGTTTGATCAATTCCGTTGCAAATTTGATTTTGTACAACTTGAGAGGGTCTTCTTTGAACATGATAAGGCTTAAAGCCCTAACCCAAGGAACATGTCCAGGAGATTTCCGCATGGCTAGGTCGCTTTCCAGCGATTTGCTTTTCTGTATATAAATTTCGGAAAAAAACATCAATTTTACGAGTCTACCGTTCAAAAGCCATTAAAACATTTTGACAAATTCCAATGCAAATTCGATTTTGTACAACTTGAAAGGGTCTTCTTTGCACATGAAAAGGCCTAAAGCCCTAACCCAAGTAAAATGTTCAGGATATTTCGGCGTGGCTTGGTCATTTTTGGCACCGGCGATTTGTTCTTTCTCTATTTTATACCCCGGTCACATATTCACGGAAAACGCCCACGGAAGAGCCACGGGTTAATTCCAGCATCGTCCGTAGCTACCCGTACTGGTCAGTAGCTCTCCGTATTGTAACCGTAATTAATCGTAGTAGTCCTTGTATATCCGTAGCGATCCTTGACAATTTTCGAACATGCACAAAAATTTGCTACGGAAAAATCAACCGTAGCGTATCCCTGCTATTCCGTATTAAACCGTACTGATACGTAGAGGTCCGTACGAAAACCGTTCTAGTCCGTACCGATTCGTAGTCCACCAACTTGTCAAGGATTTCCACGGTTTGGTACGGAGAACTACGTATTTGTACGGTAACATTACGTATAATCTACGGCTTAATACGGATTAATACGGCATTGTCACGGAAAGCCACGATCGTAATACGTTATACTACGGAGAGGTAGGGAATAGCACGGTCTAATACGGTTTATTGCGTTGCAACACGAAACGGTACGGAATGGTACAGTCCACCACTGTTTAGTACGGATGAATAAGTATCATGTACTTTTTCAAGGGTATAAATACTACCTTCTTGACTGTTAAAAACAGACATATTTGCGGGAACATTCAGTAAATGATATAAATGCCATTTACTGGCTGCAACTTTATATTGAAATGGCTCAGAATGCGGAGGCAGTGGTCGAGCTGCTTGATGACATGTATAGAGGTTAAAAATATATTAATATCGTACTTCAATTTATAAGTAATAAAATAACTAAAATAACATTTAACGTTACATATTTTACAAACATTGCATCGTGAAATTGGAGTAAATTTGTACATAAAATGAAGTGTCTCATAAGCCTCGGACGCTGGCCCTTGAGTGATAATAAGATTGATTAACAAGCTTTTTTCATATTCTTAAAACATAAACATTAACGATAATTAATGTAATTGTAAATTGAACAGCAAATTTTAAAATTCAAAGAGAAGCAGTATTGATCAACATTTTTCATTAATGATTACTAGTCCATATCTAATCAGGTGAGAGAAGACATGGGAGATGGTGGACTAGAGATGGGCTTTTGCGAAGACCACTTCATGTTTAGTATGCGGCTCTCATGGCCGAACTTGTTGAGGATCCAGGGTCTTTCAAGAAATTCACTTTAATCGGACCTGATGTGTCTCGGGGGTCGGACGCGATTAGGCCGAATCCTTTTAACCAACATCATTGAACTCTGCAATTCGTTTTCTAGGTGTTCTTTTCTTGTGATGCATTTTGAAAATGATCATGCAAGAGGTTGTATGGATGTATTAGGTCCGTATAGATCCGTGGCAATTCGTTCTTCTCCGTATCAATTCGTTCTTCTCCGTATCAAACCGTACTTATTCGTTCTAACCCGTGCTTATACCGTAGCAGACCATAGTGTATCAATCGCAACTACTCGGCCCTTTCCGTCAGTCTTCGGATAAGGACCTCGAACACAATAGTTTGAATACACAGAACGGATGCGGTATTCCGGTCTAACCTACGCTAAGAAACTAAACATGTAAACAAATAGTAATTTAATGCTGGGAGTTGTTGACACGTTTATTTCCAATATATGTAGTAAAAGTCCACCTGAAATAAGTGAATTCATAGGTACAAAACCAAACAATACGTACATTATTTATATATATACTAATATAGCTGTGAAACCGAAAGTACAAAAAACCAACCTGTTGACATTTGGTCGGATTTATTTAAAATTGAACATCAGAGGGCATATTTAAATAACAAATTGTTGTCGGACATATTTTCAAGCATAAGAGTACCGGAACAGACATTAGATGTCAAATATATACATTCGTTTTACATTATCTCTGTTTCTGTTTACATCAGTAAACCACGTGGTAGAACTACTTTCAATCCGTATTGTTTCCGAGGTTAATATTGTAGATAATAGCCGAGGCAGTTCCGAATGATGTACAAATTGACGTTTCCAATAGGTTAATTCGACTCATTTTCTATCCAACACGAAAAGAAGAAAATGGGGTATCAGATCTTATAATTTGAATAAGATCAGACAAAACTAAATACTTTTTCGTTAAATAATAATACCAGACATTATAAAACAACTGTCTTTTTTGTAAATATGTCTACATTATTAAAATTTTTGGCTCATAAACTAAGGTGTTCGCGAAGGATATTTTTCTTATTTTCTTCTATTGTATTTTCTAACAACCAATGAAAATGAAGTATTTTCTAAATAACAGAAATACAACAATATGATTAGTCACAATTATCGAGTACAGTAAAAGGTTTATTTTCTTATATTTTCGTAAATGTAAAATACTTTCTCTCTCGTTTAACATCATTATATGTGGTGGTTGGTCTATCTATCCGATTCTGATAAAGGTTTGAATGATTTATCAGTGCGTGTTCCGCGAGCTCACATTTTCTCCAGCATAAAGGCAATTGTATTAAAATATAATCCATGCCGTAAAATGAAACTTTATAGGATAAATACAAGGTAGTCTAAATAGACAAAACTTTTTTGATGTATTAGGTTATTAAGACGCGAATATATCAATGGTAGGATACTACGTCATCGCGCACCTGCTAAATGCTCCCACTTGGACCATTTTTTCGTCGACTCGAAGGTAAAATACAATTTTATTATAAGAAAACGTAAGAGTATTAAAAAATCATGTAGCGCACCAAAGAATGGCTATAGTACTTGAGATAATTGTAAAAAAAGTTTATAGATTTATTGCCTGGTTTAGGCCTGAAAACGGGATAAGTGTTTTTCTCTGAATGCTCCACTCGGACTTCTCCCGAAACATATATGAAATAAGGTTGAAAACCTTCTTTAAATTTATTTTTAACGTACCGGAACATAAACCGAGTCATGTATACCCATTATTTCTTTATTAGTTTCAAATATTTTCTATTCAAAAAGTCAGTCTTTTAAAGGTTTTTTATGAAAATGGAAAATGCTCCCACTCGGACTCAACTTCAGAGATGCTCCCACTCGGACCTAAATATATACAAATTTTGAAAGCACATTGCTGTCTTAAGAACATTATTATTTTTTTCAAAATATCTTTATATTCACGTTCATATATTCATATAATTAGTAAGAATTCAATGAAACAGCATTTTTAAAATATGATACTAATATTTAAATTACTAAACAGTCTCGTAAATATGTCTTCTTAGAGGATTAGTATAAGGGAAAAAAGTTGTGTTGAAACAATTCCTCGTTTAAAAGAGTCGCTTAAAATAAGAAACAAATTGTTTATACATTTTAAAAATATAATAACGTTTTGTTTTGCAGAAAGTATTTGTATTTGTGACCAGTATGGGAAAAGGTATTAGCCACATTGCGACGTAAGGAAGCACATGGCAGGACATCTTGGCACGGCAAAGCTTGAGCAAATATTTTAGATACCAACTGTGGATATATCTCATTGAGGAGGAATACTCTAGAAAACACAAGAATAATAGTTCTTTGAAGTAATTGTCTTTTGTTCAGTTTTTTGCGTTAATTTTTGGACAATGTGTCATAAATGATCAATTCATCTGAAATTTCACTGGAGGATAGATTTCAATAAAGAAATAAATTCCGCAAACAAGAATGACAACTCTCCAGTTTTTGGAGTTATTGTTCTTTGTATTCACTATCATTATTTTGCAAGGACCATACCTCTAAAGGTATTTGAGATATAAACTTAAAACTTTATATTGAACATGTTTAATAGAAGTGAATAGCAGAGCATAAGGACCAGAAGTGTTCACTTAATGTTTTTTGTTGTTTTTCTTTGTTTTTTTTTTCATGGGAGTGTAATTTTTGTCATGATTTATTATGTCTAGGCTATAACTTTTCATTAATTTTCACGAGTATCATAACTTGGAATTTTTACACGTATGTAAGGGTTACTTCCCCTTTGAAATGTACTTCCTCCTTATGGCGGGGGATTTTGCTGTCTGTGATTCCTTCTTGTATTATTGTTATTATTTTAACGTCATTCAAATATCCTGAAATCATTTTTCTATGATTTTATTCATAAATGTAATGCTCTCAAATGAAGATTTATCAATATTGTATGTTCCGAAAAGCATTATTTGTAAAGATAATACCGAATTTTACATTTCATAAAGGGAGGTAATTAGAAATATATTTTCTATTAAGTGTAAGTTGAATCTTTCAAAAAGAAATGAATGCATTATGCATACATGTATATTTTAACGATTACATATAATGTGGACAAGCATTTGCAGTACGTTATTTTATATATTTCCTTTATGTTTGAAAATTGTTTTAGTACCATAAATATTAATACATTTAATTTATAGACAATTTCAATTGGTAACAGCCTGAAATATAACTTACATGATCTTTAATTACCAAAATATGGTAAAGACTGTGATAAAGAAATAACTATGATCTTTGTTTTCTTATTTTATTTTTTTCTTATTTGGGTAAAAATGACGTACACATGATAACTTTCATACTTAAAATTGTCAAAGTTGTTAATAATTGTGACGCCGTATTATGGCAGTACATTGACTTTTTAACCAGTTCATGACAAACATGATTTACATGTTGTTCTTTAATAAACTATTCAAATCAACCGATAGATATTGACTTCTTTATGTTCATAAACGTACCATAATGCTGTTTTAAAACATAAATCACAAGTTTAACAAACACGCAAAACATTGGGTTTTAAATTATTAACAAGATAATAAAGTCAGCAATTATTGAATAAATGCTGGCCTCTAATATGTGTACGAGTCCAACAGAATCTTAATCCGGTATGGTACTAAAGAATGTATAATGACTTCTTTGTAAAACACCACACTTTTTGAACATCTAAACAAAACTTTATTCTTGAGATCCAAACTGCCCATTTTAAGTCTTATAGTCCTAGCTTGTTGTTGGCAATAATTTTGAATTATCCCTTCGGATGCAACACAAGCCAAGTGCACTTTTTTGTATAGTGATCCTGTCAGTTGAAACTTTGCCATGGCACCTTGTTCCTGCCCAACGACGTCATTCTACAGAATCAAAGAAGTGATCTCTGTAAAAAGAATGAAAAGTTAATGTTGCCAAACACAGTAGTTTTTGGCAAAATGGTGTTGAAATTGTGAGAATAATCCATAAAAGCTAACACAGCAATGAGCTTTCAAAATGTTTAAATTTGGGTCCGAGTGGGAGCATCTCTGAAATCGAGTCCGAATGGGAGCATTTTCATTAAAAAACCTTTATAAGACTGACTTTTGAATAGAAATATTTGAAACTAATAAAGAATAATGGGTATACATGACTCGGTTTATGTTCCGGTACGTTAAAAATAATTTTAAAGAAGGTTTTCAACCTTATTTCATATATGTTTCGGGAGAAGTCCGAGTGGGAGCATTCAGAGAAAAACACTTATCCCGTTTTCAGGCCTAAACCAGGCAATAAATCTATAAACTTTTTTTACAATTATCTCAAGTACTATAGCCATTCTTTGGTGCGCTACATGATTTTTTAATACTCTTACGTTTTCTTATAATAAAATTGTATTTTACCTTCGAGTCGACGAAAAAATGGTCCAAGTGGGAGCATTTAGCAGGTGCGCGATGACGTAGTATCCTACCATTGTATATTAACAACACGCGAGGGGTAGTTGCCTAAGTTATATACTACAGTATAGAATACTGTATGTAAGTTTCGACATATATTCTTATGTTTTAAATTTTTGAGTCAGTGCACAGCCATTGTATAAAGTGTACAAAACTTATTTTAAGTGTTTATTTTAAAAGTGGCCCTAATAAGTGGCCGTGAAACGGTGCATTTATTTATTTTGTAATTTTATTGCCGTATTAATTTTAATTGAATAATTTCTTAAAGAGGGTGACTATTTTTACCATACAGTTTCATGGTTATTTCAAAATTGGGAGGTGCTGGCTACAGATTACCCATAATGTCAAAAAGACTCCATATTGTATATATCCCTTTGCCCCCCGCCCCGTGTTATTTATTATCTTTCTTTTTTAATCCTGTATATATAAACTAGTATCTTTAATACTAGTCAACGTGAACCCGTGCCCCCATATGGAGCAATACGTTTATCACGGGTTCACTCAAGCATGAGATTTTCTTAAATATGTTACAAAAAGACTATCTCATCACATTATGGGTAACCAAGTTATTATTATTAGCCATATTTGGGACTTAGATTTTTTCTAATTCTTCTATGAATTGTTTAAGTAATAGCTAGAAGATTAATTATTATGTGTGATATCTAGATGCATAATAATTTATAGACCATGAGACAGTGATAAATAGATAAGGCCGTTTCCACCACATTTTAATTATTATATTTGTTTTAACTTAGAAATAAAGTTGGTAAAAACTCGTATACATTGGAATGCAACGAGCACCCGCAAAATTTCTATCCAGTCCGTGCGACAAACTTGTCGAAATAGGTCAACAGAAAAACTTGCAGAATTTTCAAGAAAATCGGATTGACCTCCTTATTTAGATAGAAGAAATTTTAGACCAATGAGAACAAAGGAGGCAATCCTCTCTAAACCAATCAAAATTAACTTTATAAAGCGGGTGTTCGGTAGAACTTACCTCCCATTGCAGAGGCTGTACGGAGAGACTACCCTGTCATGGGGGATATGGTATGCACATTAACACATGTACGGATATAACAATTAGTAATTAAACATCAGCTCCCCCTTTTTTTAAAGGTTATAAATGAAGTATATGCTCGCCCATATGGTCTCTTTCCGGTGGCGAGGGTAAACAAACACAAACACACACACACAATTTGCTATTATTATCATCAGCATTATTATTGTATTATACCAGTGTCACTCTGCCTGCGTATTCGTGTATGAAATTCCGTTAAAATATAAAATAAAATAACAAAAAACTGAGCTTCTGACAGTCTTTTAAAGTCCATGGTAGATGTACAAATAAGAACGGGATATTATACTTTTTTCCACCAAATTGATAATGCTTCACATATTTTAATTGAAATAAAAGGTATTACTCGATCATTATGATCTTGCCTTCTTGACTTCTATTATCATGAATATCATCTATGCACGGCATAGAGATCCAGTTTCTACCAGATTTATTAGTACTTATTTATTTTCACTGAAAATATATTTTAATATCTTTTTTTTATTCATAGAGAAATAATCATCCTTAGACAATCTAAAATGGTTTAGAAATTTGTCAGGGACACCTTACCACAAGTCATATAGGCGTTCACATAAAAAATGTTGTCTGTTTTTGTTGTTAATTGTTTTACTTGACATTGTTAGAAAACGAGGTTGAATGTAAAGTAAACCCTTGAATCCGTACAAAAGTCTATCAACTCAATGTAATATCTATCAGATTAACGGGACAGACAAATTATTCTCACACATTATGGATATTTTAGCAACTACATTTTTAATCAACCCCGTGGTCGTGCGATTTGCCGCTATGCTTAATAATTTATGTTTCATACATTATGTTACGTACATTGGCCGACAATTTTTTAATTTATAAAAAAAGGCTGAATGTAGAAATATTCATAAAGATGTACGTTAGTTGTACGATACATGTATTACGAGAAGTATGGACCAGTATGGACCTGTAATTCACGCATATATGGAACTACCGATTTCCCTCATTGATGCCTCAACAGGGGGCGGAGCGTTATCGATAATCGACAGGTTACGCGAATAGCAGATACAAATAGTATAGGTACCGTTTCTTAAAACGTTTAAAAACACATTTTTTGGACTAACTGCTTCCAAAATTAAATCACGAATGTGTTCAGAAAAGGTTGATAAATCTACTTAGCACAAAATCTCATTTTAGGCATTTTCAGTGATAATTGAGTCCGTTGTCACCTTAAGTTACAGTATACTTTTTCGGTAACCTTCATTCGATAATACAATTATTGGTACATGTGATTTGTTCAGCATAAAATACACAAATATAAAGATTGTTTAAATAGTATTTTCAATTAATCAGATGAATATTTTTAAATGATTCACGGCAGCTGGTCTGGTTTTGTGAACCTTTGCCATAGTTTCAAATATTTCTTTAGCAGTTAAGTCATAAATCTTCATATTATTCGAATTTAACAAATATAAATACCAGATATTTTTATTGTTTAATTTATTTCAGTACAGTTTACATTGCCATTTACCTGATATAACTGAAGTTAATCTGAACATCGCTCACCCTATTGGATCCGGCTTTAATTTTGTCCTCGTGCTTCTTTAATGCACTGACAAATTGTACATTAGCCCTTCATTGCTATGAATAACGACACAAAAAATTAAACCCCTGGATGTATTTGTATATTTGCATTACTTGTATAATACTGCTTATATTACAACTATTATAATAGCAATGTTTCTTATTTATACAATTGAGGTAATTGAATTGTATGGCGTATCATTATCATACATACGAGCTCCGCATTTATTTAGATATATTGTAGACATTCTGTCTATTACTGAAAACGGTCAGTTTAGAACCTTATCATATCATGAATAAAGAGCAGATGTATTCTAAACAAGTCTTGTGATGTTCCGGGAAAGAATAAAATGGAATTACATCCAGTCTCCCTGTAGTCTGATGGGAAACCAACTTGATTTTGATTCACATTCAATCTTTACATTACTTGAGGAAATTATATCAGGGATGTCCGTAGACTTCGTAGGCCTTTTTATCTTGTATTTGTAATTGAACGTCGTTATGGAAAATGATACATAACATGAAAAAATATGTTATTTTTAGAATATACCAACTGTTCGAATATAAGCAAACCATTTATATTTATCAGTTTAAACTGAAATTTACGGTTTGTCATGTTTTAATAAACGGACCTGAAAGTTATGTTGATGAAGAATACTTTTTTAATGTAACTATGTTTAATCTTAATGCAAAATTTGCATTCAAGGAAAAATGCAATGTAGTATTTATAAATGAAAAATGATGAATTCTTTCCGTAACGCTCCAAAAAGAAAATATTTCATCTTAAAAACTTTGGTAATAGATCATGTCATGCAAATATTTTTGAACGCCCAAAATGAAATGCCCGTTTTTTCATAAGATATAACCGTTCATATTTAACTTTCTATATCTTTACACCTGGTCGTTAATGAGATTACCTTAATAGTTTGAAAATGACTCTAATAAACACGCTTGGCTTTTAATCACAATTTCAAGAGTCAGACAGGGAGATAATTAATTTTGTAAGACATTGTTTTAAATGCAACTTTACAGGTCACCCAAAATAAATAACGTATTACATTTATTTTGTATAAATAAAAATCACAAATTTTTCCTTGACCCTTGACACGTCAGATGACAAAAAAACTTACAACGTTTACCAGTTGCAGTGTCTGTAAATAACAATTCTTTAACACAACAAACAATTCTGGAATATCAAACAAAGTGACACATGTTGACTATATAAAAGACATAGTTCGTTATACAATAAAAAGTCTTAAGTCTGTCGAAGGTTAAATGTGGTAAATATTTATAAATAAAAAGCATCTACAGCAGTCATACTGGCTTAAAACAATTGGGCCAGACAACAATCAATATCCATAAACTACAGGATAAGAGTACTCAAACAATGTCTGTTGACATGAAATTATGTCATTATATTGTAATATATGTCATAACCGTCTATCTGATGGAAATAATTCTCGTCATCTTTCATTTTCATATTAATGTCTCTTGGCCCGTTGATAGACAAATTGCATATGTTAACAAGCCTGGAAAATATAAGATATAATTAGCAAGGAAACATTGTTAGAAGTATATGATAAAGATTTTTAATACCTGTTTTATACTTTCATTCAAAAAGGTCAATGTTATGAGTTAGGCGTCAGAAACTTTGAAGTTTCTTGTTTTCAATTATTTTCAGCTCACCTGTCGAGCTTTTGTGACGCCGTAGTGTCTTTCGTCCTTCGTCCGTCTGTACGTCCGTCCTTGCGTTAACTTTTTCATTCAAATGACTTATCAAATGACTCCTCCTAAACCACTGGGCTAAATTCGTTGAAACTTTGCAAGGGATGTTCCTTGTATAAACCTCTACATAAGTTCTTAAAATAATTAATTCCTTGAAGAACTCTGGTTGCCATGACAACGGAAAGATTTTTTTAATCGTACAAAACCAAAAGCAAGTAGCATGATCTAGTGGTTCTTTAAAAAGATTGTTCAAATTATGCCCTAGAGTTAGGAGGCTCATCAGTTTCATAAAAAGTACTATAGGGCAATCTTAAAAAATCTTCTTGTCAAAATGCACCAGGCCCAGAGTCTTGATATTTGTTACGTAACATGATCTAGTGGCCATCTATAAAGATGGTAATTAAAATTGTTCAAATTATGCCCCTGGTCCCGCCAGGGGGCTTATCAATTTAAAAAAAAAATCTTTAAAAAAGTTGGCAAAATCAACAAAACCTAGAGCCTTGATATTTGGTATGTAACATGACCTAGTGGTCCTCTACAAAGGCTTTTCAAATTATGGCCTAGGTTCAAAAGCTGTCCGCCAGTATTTTATATAGAATAATTAAGGAAAATCTTAAAAATCATCTTGTTAAAATGTACAAGGATTAGAGTCTTGTATGTGATATGAAACATCATGTTGTTACAAAAATTTTCAAATTATGCCCCAAGGGTTGAAAGCGGCCCCTTCAGGAAGTCATCAATTTCACTTTGACTTATATAGACCTAGAGCTTTGATCTAGTGGTCCTTCGTGAAGATTCTTCGAGTTTTTCCCCTGGGCAAAAGGGCCATCAGGGGCCTGACTAGATTTATTTAGAGTTATTTATGAAAATCTTAAAAATTCTTCTTCTCGAAAATCACAGGACCTAGTGCTTTGATATTTGGTATGTAAAGTCATCTATTTGTACTCTTATATTAGAAAGAAAAACGCATTTATACAACATCTTAACCACTCGTTCAATTTTTAAAAAATATACACAAAAATTTCCTGGGTGACAGTGTACAAAAATGTTTAGATTAAGGTGTTCCTTGTTTTCAAATTGTGCTTCTGGGTGGAAAGGGCTTCCACTGTGATCTTTTGACCTATTTTCAGGTGAGCGATCCACGACTCCCTGGACCCTCTTGTTTTATATTAAATATCTTATGTCCTAATTTCATTACGCTATTATTTACTTATATCTTAAATGTGAAAATTTATATTAAAAAAAAAAGAAAGCGATATTTTATATTCAATGTATTTGTTTAATTTGGAATGATGGGTCGTTTTATTTGTGTTACATCTCTGAATGATTTTAAACTTTTTTGAAACTCTGTTTGACCAGTTTAGTACCTACCCAGAAGAGTGATACTTTGCAGCGATGTGATTATGTCATATTATGGACTCAAGAGTTTCATTAAAGTTTCTTAATAAAACCTTTACCATCTGCGTTAATACAAGAAATCATTGAATGAATCAGCTAACATACGCATCGCAGTTGAACAGAATTAGACCAAGAGAACAAAGCAATTAAACTCAATGACACTCTGGATACAGGGAAATACCAGGAACGTGACTGTCAAAGATATAGACATTTTCTATGATAAAAGAATTTCTGGGAAAGACATTCATTTGGAATTGGTCTCTGCACGATCACTCCTGACAGCTTCGAGAATAATAAATATTATATGAACACATATATACACAATTTTACATTCCATTCATTCAGAAATATCTGATATCAGAACATTGTTTGTGTGTCACGTAGAATATCAATCGATTTTAACGCCAAGAAAAAGAACTTTATTTATAATAACCTTTCTAGTAAGACTTAAATGCTATAGACTCAAATCGCAATTTCCTTTAATTCGAAAATAAATTCCTACATTATCTTTATTTTTTTCGTTTTCAGGTTTAAGGTATAAATGACATATTGTATTTCAATTAAAATGATCACTATTCTATCTAGCTAGTATTCAAAGATTATTTAATATATCATATTTATAAAACATTTACTCTAAAACAAGAAACCATGAACTCAACTTAAAATTAACTAGATGTTATTGCTAAGGTTTTCAAAGCAATTGTGAATATTGATGAATGACAATAAAGAGATAAACGAAATAAAAACAATTTGCGTCTGAGAATGAAATTTAGTAGATGAACACATTCTTTAAAAATTCGAGATGATTGATAAAAATGTACTGAAATAGGGATCAACAGAATCCTTAAGATACAAAAACGACAAAATTGAAAGTTTTGTTAGGCCGGTTTAATTGAGCATGTTTATGGACGGTACTGGAAAGTGCAAGCTATCGTCCATGTCGTTTAGCACCAGATTGAGCAGAATTTCACATTTAAACACGAATTGGTGAATGTTACTCCATCTACCGTTCAAAAGTTATTTGACCAATTCCAATGCTAATTCGATTCTGTACAACTTGAGAGGTTTATCTTTGCATAAGAAAAGGCCTACATCCCTAACCCAAGTAATCTGTCCAGGAGATTTCCGCGTGGCTTGGTCATTTTTTGCACCGGTGATTTGTAAATTTTAGGAAAAACATTATTTTCACGAGCCTACCATTCAAAAACCCTTTGATCAATTCCGTTGCAAATTTGATTTTGTACAACTTGAGGGGGTCTTCTTTGCACTTCTTTGCACATGAATACGCTTAAAGCCCTAACCCAAGGAACATGTTCAGGAGACTTCCGCGTGGCTTGGTCATTATTTGCACCGGCGATTTGTTCTTTCTCTTTATAAATTTCGGAAAGAACATCAATTTTACGAGCCTACCGTTCAAAAGCCATTTAATCAATTCCAATGCAAATTCGATTTTGTACAATATTAGATTCCGGCGGGGGGAGGGGGCGAAAGGAGGCGGTTGACATTCAACATTCAGTATATGTTTAGGTAAAGTATATCAATGAAAACGAGTCTTGCTGTCAGATGAAGTTACAATCTATTAAAATGAAATAAAATACATGTACGACGTGTATTAAAATTTACCATCATCGTGAAGAATTATATCTTCTGTGTTGATGAACCAATGGAAATGAAAATTTTGGAAATGGAATAAAATACACAGTGAAGTTGACGGTAGGTGTGCGGATTTTTTCCGGCGAATATTTTTATCTTATGTATTTATATTATAGACGTTGAAATATGATTTTTTTTAAAACGGCTTATATTAAGTTTTTTATATATATGATCAGTGTATGTGCTGGGATTGAAAAATATACATTTTATTTGGATTTTAAAGGCGTTTTAAGCTCCACACCACAAGTCTGTGATCAATGGTCTCAATAATGGGTACAAAAAAGAATAAAACAAAGAAGTTGATAAGCAGGGTGGTCTTAATTATGAATTATGTAACCATTGACATAAAGAACAGAAAATTCCGTTCGTTTTATTAAATGGTCTAAATAGCGGGGTGGTCTTTATTCCAGGAAGGTCTTAAGAACAGAGAATCGAGATCTACTGTATACGGAATTAAACTGAAAGTAGAATTTACTTCTGATAGGATTTGAACAAGGACTATAAAAATAAAATAAAAATTCTAGAGAGTTGCCTGCTTTCATCAAACATTCTCATTAATCGTTATTTATTATATTCTTTCCTGTGGTTTATAGATATATTGCTGTGAAATAAAAAAAAACCCAGATATTTCCACCGTTTGAAACAGTAAAATTATCTATTTGATATTTTTCACCGTTTTGAATTTAAGCCTGTTATGTTGTTCAGTGACATACCAGCGTGCACAGGACTGGAAACCAACTTACTGACGTGACGTCGTAAATGACGTCAAGTTGTATTATCATTTGGAGCGCTTTTCATTTAGCATTAGGTTGAAATGTCTTTTTAAACGTAATAAAAATAGTTTTGTGTAAGATTGGAATATATTTCACATCATGAACACCAAAAGTTCATATTTCACTCGTGTCGTTACACTGAAATAAACATATATCCTCTATATGATTTAATGTATGGGCATGGTGAATAATTGGAGAGGTCATCAGACCTTAAGAATGATTGCTGGCGGCATCCATTTTAGCATATCAAATTGAAGCTAATGCATCGCAATTTAAGCCTTAAATCATTAGTATCAGGCTACAAAAATTGTTATGCGCATGCTCCGCCTCAAATACGACTTAACTTAAACGAAAAATAAATATCGAAGTGAACAAATCGGTGCAAGGAAAAATCGGAAAATATCATTTACGTTACTTAACACTACGAGCAATGGTTCATTCCATTTTTAATCCTTTAAACTGTATAAATCGATAATTGTTTTCTGCATAGCGTTTTACCAAAAATAGTAATAGTGAACATCATAACAACAATATCACCATGCACTTTTATATGTACCAAAAATTTGCTGCTCCTTTCACTTTTGAATTGGTATGACTAAATTACGCAATGGAGATTTTTTGGCGAAAATGGCACAACTTTTTCTCAAGTTTGATTTTCTTGCCATATTGTGGTTGGAGGCATGCCGCAGTATATATTGTTTATTCCAATCAAATGATATATACACTTTTAATGTAAATCTGGGATTTAATATTGTTTGATTAACGTACTTTATGTCCGTTTTGGAAAATCTCTGGTGCCTTTTATATCTCCAAATATTTTCGAAATAAACAAATCTGCAAAAGGACCTCTCGCATGCTTCTTTTTAAAGAAGCAAACCTGTCTTTTCAATGCGTATTGCTCAGCTTTGTTATATCTTATTTACAAAGTTCCCTCCCTTTAAATAATATTACCATTTGTAATTCAGTTTAATTAGTTTTAGGGTATTAGTTTCGAACTGGCCAGGGTCAAATTTACAAATAAAAGTCAGAGTTAAAATTAAATTAGAAATTTGAGCTTCTAAATATATAAATGTACTTCATTTCAAATTTCAGTGCGTTAGAATCGTTTTTCAGTAATTGAGAAAAATGGGATCAATGGCCCTGGGAAAAACCCAAAGGTTTATCAAAAATCGAATTTTTGCATATGGTCAAATGATCCAACTGGTTTTTGAATGGTAGGCTCGAAATAGGATGTTATTTTGGCCCGAAAATTTACATAGAGAAAGAAAACAAATCGGCCGGTTATTGCCAAAAATGACCCAAGCCATGCGGGAAATCTCCTGACATATTACTTGGGTTAGCCTTTCTAGGGGAACTTTTCATTTGGCAAATAAGACCCTTCTCAAGTTGTACAAAAATCGAATTGCATTGGAAATTGGTCAAATGGGCTTTGAGCGGAGGCGCGTTAAAAAAAAAATTGATTGTTTTTTTTTCTTTAAAATAAATTAACAGGAAAAAAAAAGGCAAAAGTTTGGCTGTGTAAATAGACCTAGGCCTGCGGAAATCTGACTGGACATGGTTTTCTTGGGTTAGGGGCTTTTTAAAAGCCTTAATCAGGTGGAAAAAGAGGACCCTTACTTCAAGTTTTTGTACCAAAAAAAATTCGAAATTTTGCAACGGAATGGATCAACTGGTTGAATGGGTACGGGCTTCGGAATTATGTGATTGTTATTGCCCCGAAATTTTTACATGAGGAAAAAAAGGAACAAAATTTCCGGGCCGGTGCAAAAAAATGGACCAAGCCCATTGCGGAAATTTCGTCCTGGGACATATTACTTGGTTTAGGGGTTCAGGACTTCATTGTTTGGCAAAATAAAGGAAACCCTTGCTTGTCAAGTTGTTTTTACAAAATCGGGGGAATGCATTGGGAATTGGTTCAAAAAAATGCTTTTGAGGGCTGGGTAGGCTTTCTAAAAAATTGATGTTTTTTTTCCCTAAAATAAAATACAGGAAAAAAAAAAAGCAACAGTTGCTGGTATTGAACTCAGCCATTTTGCGGGAAAATTCTGTGTGGACATGTTTCTTGGGTTAGGGGCTTAAAGCCTTTATTCATGTGGAAAAGGGACCCTTCTCAAAGTTGTTACAAAAATCCGGAATGGGCCCAACGGGAAATTGATTTTCAAACTGGGTTTTGAAATAGGGGCTCTGAATATTGATGTTATTTGCCCGAAAATTTATACATAGAGGAAAGAAACAAATCGCCGGTTATGCCAAAAAAAATGGGGACCCCAAAGCCCATTTGCGGGGAAAAATCTCCTGGGGGAACATTATTTAACTTTGGTTAAGGTTTCTCAGGGGACTTCATGTGCAAAAATAAGGGACCCTCTCAGTGTATACAAAATCCGGAAATTTGGCATTGGGGGAATTGGTTCAAAATGGCTTTTGAAACGGTAGGTCTCGTAAAAAATTTGATGTTTTTTTTTCCTTTTAAAAAATTAAATTAACAGAAAAAAGGGGCAAAGGTTTTTGCTGGATAAATTGACCTTAGCCCCTGGCTGAAAAAATTCTGCTTGGACATGGTTTCTTGGGTAGGGCCTTTAAGCCTTATTCATGGGGGGGAAAAAGAGGGAACCCTTCTCAAGTTACAAAAATCGGAAATTTGCAACGGGAATTTTTGAATCAAACTGGTTTTTTGAACTGGAGGGGCTCGTTGGGGATATGATGTATTGCCGGGAAAACATTAGAAAGAAACAAATCCGCGCGGTCAAAAAAATTGAAACCAAAAGCCATGCGGAAATCTTCCTGAACATATTACTGGTAGGGTTCAAGGGACTTTTCATTGAAATAGGGGGGACCTCTTCATTTACCAAAAAATCGAATGCCAATTGGGAATTTGTTCCAAATGCCTTTTGAAACGGGATTAGGGCTCGTAAATAGGAGTTTTCCTAAAATAATTAACAGAAAAAGCCAAGGTGCTGGGAAATGGGACCTAAAAGGCCATTGCGGAAATCCTTCTGGAAACATGTTTCTTGGGTAGGGCTTTAAGCTTATCAATGTGGAAAAGAGACCTCTTCAAGTTGTACCCAAATTCGAAATTGGGCAAACGGGAATTGATTCAAATGTTGGAAATGGTAGGGCTCGTGAATTTATGATGTTATGGCCCCGAATTACATTAGAGGAAAGAAAAAAACCCAAAAATCGCCGGTGCAAAAAAAATGACAAAAGCCATTGGGCGGGGAATCATCCTCTGAGGGACATAAATTACTTGTGTTAGGGTTTTCAGGGACCTTCATGATGCAAAATTAAGGGGGACCCTCTCCAAAGTTGTACAAAAATCGAAATTTGCATTTGGAATTTTTTCAAAAATGGCTTTTTTGAAACGGTAGCTCGTAAAAATTTGATTGTTTTTTCCTAAAATAAATTAAGAAAAAAAAAGGAAAGTTGCTGGTAATGACTAAGCCATGCGGAAATCTTTTGGGCTGGACATTGGTTTCTTTGGTTAGGGCCTTTAAAAGCCTTATCATGTGAAAAGAGGAAACCTTCTCAAGTTGGTTACAAAAAAATCGGAATTTGCAACGGGAAATTAATCAAAAAACTGGTTTTGGAAATGGTAGGCTCGGTGAATATTGATTGTTATTGCCCGAAAATTACATTTGAAAAAGAAACCCCAAATCGGCCGTGCAAAAAGAGGACCAAAAAGCATTGCGGGGAAATCTCCTGGGACATATTACTTGGGTTCTCCAGGACTTTCATGTGGCAAAATAAAAAGGACCTCTTCATGTTACCAAAATCGAAATTTGCTGGATGCCAAATGGCTTTTGAACGGTAGCTCGTAAAGATTTATTGTTTTTTTTTCCTAAATTAAATTTTACAGAAAAAGCAAACGTTGCTGGATTAATGACCTAAGCCATGCGGGAAAAATTCTGCTGGGGACATGTTTCTTGGGTTAGGCTTTTAAGCCTATCATGTGCAAAAAAGAGATTTCCTCTTTCCCAATTGTTTTACAAATCGGGAATTGGCAAACGGGAAATTGATTCAAACTGGTTTTGGAATGGTATACGGAATATGATGTTATTTGCCCGAAAACTTTTACCAAGAAAAGAAAATACAAATCGCCGGTTGCTAAAAAAATGACCCAAGCCATTTGGCGGGAAAATCTCCGGGGAAACAATATTTACTTGGGTTTATGTTTTTTTCAAGGGCTTTTTCATTGTGTGCAAAATAAAAGGACCCCCTTCTCAAGTTGTACAAATTCGGATTTGGGGGGCATTTGGAATGGGTCCAAAATGGCTTTTTGAGCGGCTAGGCTCGTAAAAAATTGGATGTTTTTTCCTAAATTAAATACGAGAAAAATCACAGTGCGGATAATGACCTTAAAGCCATGCGGAAAATTCTCTTGGACATGTTTCTTGGTTTAGGGCTTTAAGCCTATCATGTTGGAAAGGAGGACCCCCTCTTTTTCAAGTTGTTTACCCCAAAATCGAATAGCAACGGGGAAATTTGGATTCCAACTGGTTTTTGAAATGGTAGGGGGCCTCCGTGAATATGGATGGTTATTTTGCCCGAAACAAAAGAAAAGAACAAATCCGTCCGGCAAAAAAATGACCCAAGCCAGCGGAAAATCCCTGGAGACATATTACTGGGTTAGGTTTTCAAAGTAACTTTTTTCTAATGTTGCATAAAAGAACCCTCTCAAGTTGTACCAAAATCGAATTTGGCAATTGGGGAATTGGGTTTCCAAAATGGCTTTTGATGAACGGTAGTGCTTCGTTTAAAATTGATGTTTTCCTAAAATTAAATACAGAAAAGCAAGTTTTGCTTGGACGATTAGACCCTAGGCATTGCGGAAAAAATCTGCTTGGACATTGTTTCTTGGGTTTATGGGCTTTAAGCCCTTGATCACGGGGAAAGAGACCTGCTCAAAGTACCAAAAAATCGGAAATTGCACACGGAATGTTCAAAACCTGGTTTGAAATGGTAGGGGCCTCGGAAAGAGTAGCCGGAATTACATTAACGGAGAAAGAAAACACCCGCCGTGCAAAAAAAAATGGACCAAAAGCTCATGCGGGAAAGTCTCCTGCGGACATATTTTCCACTTGGGTAGGGTTCTTCAGGGACTTTTCATTGTGGCAAATTAAGGGGACCTCTTCCAAGTTTGTTAACAAAAATCGGAATTTGCCGCAGAATTTGGGCAAAATTGGTTTTTGAACAAACGGTAGGGGGCTCGTTAACAAATTGATCGGTTCTTTTCCTAAATAAAATACAAGGAAAAAAAAAAGGCAAAGTTGCTGGATAATGACCTAGGGCCATTGCGGGAAAATTTCTGTGGACAGGTTTTCTTGGGTTTAGGGGCTTTAAAGCCTATTCATGTGGAAAAGAGGGGGGGGACCCTCTTCAAAGGTTGTACAAAATCGGGAAAATTTGGCAACGGGGAAATGATAAATGGTTTTTGAAGAATTGGAGGTTCGGGGGGAATTTATGATGTTATTGCCCCGGAAATT
This sequence comes from Ruditapes philippinarum, assembly GCF_026571515.1. Taxonomy (NCBI): domain Eukaryota; kingdom Metazoa; phylum Mollusca; class Bivalvia; order Venerida; family Veneridae; genus Ruditapes; species Ruditapes philippinarum. The sequence goes on from NW_026853266.1 coordinate 82,791, forward strand.
CGTCATAGGAAAAGGGGGGAAGAAAACAAAATCGCCGGTCGCAAAAACAAATGGACCAAAAAAACCCATTGGCGGGGAAATTCTCTGGACAATTATTACTTGGGTAGGGGTTTTCCAGGGGGGACTTCAGCAATAAGAACCCTCTTCAAAGTTGTTAACAAAAATCGGGAATTTGCATTGGGGATATTTGTCCAAAATGGGCTTCGTTGAACCGGTAGGGGGCTCGTAAAAGAATTCCTTTAAATTAAATACAGGGAAAAAAAGGCAGTTTGCTGGGAATAATGACCTATTCCATGCGGGAAAATCTGCGAACAAAGTTTCTCTGGTTAGGGCTTTTAAAGCCTTAATTCATGTTGGAAAGGAGGGACCCTTCTCCATAGGTTGTACAAAAATCGAATTTTGCAAGGAATTGATCCCAAAACTGGTTTTTGAATGGATAGGGCTCGGTGAAACTTATGATGTTATGGCCCCAAAATTTACCCATAGGAAAAGAACAAATGGGCCGGTTGCAAAAAAATTTGACCAAGCCATGCTGAAAAATCCTCCTGGAACATATATTTGGTTAGGGTTTCAGGACTTTTCATGTGGCAAATAAAGACCCCTCAAGTTTACAAAATCGGATTCTTGGGAATGGGTCAAAATGGCTTTGAACTCTCCAACTGCATAAGGGCCTCGTAAGAGATAATTGATTGTTTTCTTCTCCAAAAATTAAAATAACCAGGAAAAAGGGCAAAGTTGCTGGTTAATGGACCCTTAGCCCATGCGGGAAAATCTGGCGGAACATGTTTCTTTGGAGTTAGGGCTTTAAAGCTATCCATTGTGGAAATAAGGACTCCCCAAGGAACAAAAATCGGAATTTTGCAACGGAATTGATTCAAACTGGTTTTGAAATGGTAAGGCTCGTGGGATATGATGGTTATTTGCCCGAAAAAATTTACATAAGGCAAAGGAAAAAACAAATCGCCGGTGCAAAAATGACCAAAACCATGCGGGAAATCTTCTGGACACCCATTTTTACTTGGTTAGGTTTTCAGGACTTTTCATGTGGCAAATAAAGACCCTCTTTCAAGTTGTAACAAAATCGGAATTGTGTGGTGCAGTGAAATTCCAATGGCGGAAAAGGCGGTAGGGCTCGGTAAAAAATATGTTTTTTTTCCTAAAATTTAATACAGAAAAGGCAAGTTGCTGGAATGGACCTTACCATGCGGGAAAAATTTTGCTGGGGACAGTTTTTCTGGGTAGGGCTTAAGCTTTATCATGTGGGAAAGAGGGCCCCTTCTCCAAGTTGTTAACCAAAATTCGGGGAATTTGCAACGGGAATGATTCAAACTGGTTTTGAATGGTAGGCTCGTGGAATATGATGTATTGCCCGAATTACATTAAGAAAAAAGAAACAAAATCCGGCCGCTTGCAAAAAAATGGACCAAGCCCATGCTGGGGGAAAAATCTTTCGCGGGACCATATACTGGGTTTAGTGTTTTCTTGGACTTTGCATGGGGCAAAAAGGACCCTCTTCAAAAGGTTGTTTTCAAAAACGAAGCCAGAATGTCAAATGGTTTGGGACGGTGGCTCTTAAAAAATTTGATTTGCCTAAATAAATACAGAAAAAAGCCAAAGTTGCGTGGATAAGACCAGCCGGCGGAAATCTGCTGGGACATGTTCTTGGGTAGGCCTTAAAAGGGGCCTTATCATTGGGGGAAAGGAGGGGGGGACCCCCTTCTCAAGTTGTGACAAAAAATCGGAAATTTTTGGCAACGGAATTGATTCAACTGCGTTGTTGAATGGTAGGGCTCGTTGGGAATATGATTTATGCCCCCGAAATTTAACATGAGGATAAAAACAAATCCGGCCCGGGTGCAAAGGGGGACCCAAGCCCATGCGGAAATCTCTGGGGGACATATACTTGGTTTAGGTTTTCAGGGACTTTTTCATGTGCCAAAATTAAAAGGGACCCCTTCTTCAAGTTTGTACAAAAATCGAATTTTGCATTGGAATTGTCAAAATGGGCTGACGGTAGCTCACGTTTTAAAAAATTGATGGTTTTTCCTTAAAATTAAAAAATTTACAGAAAAAAGCAAGGTTTGCCTGGGGATAATTGGAACCCTAACCATTGCGGAAATTTCTGGGCTGGACCATGTTTCTTTGGGTTAGGGCTTTTAAAACCTTATTTCATGTGGGGAAAAGAAGGGACCCCTCTCAGTTGTACCAAATATCGGATTTTGCCAAAACGGGAATTGATCAAAAACTGTTTTGAGGAATGGTAGCTCGGTGGGGGGATAATGTTAATTGCCCGAAATTTTACAAGGATGAAAAGAACAAATCGCCGGTGGCACAAAGACCAAGCCATGGCGGAAAATTCTCGACATATTAACTTGGTGAGGGGTCGGGACTTATTTCATGTGCAAAATTTAAAAGGACCCTCTCAAAGTTGATAACAATCTGAATTATTTGCATTGGAAATTGGCAAAATTGGGCTTTTGAAACGGTGCTCTGAATGATGTTTTTTCCTAAATTAAATACAGAAAAAAGCAGTTCTGAATGACCTAGCATGCGGAAATTTGCTGGAACATTGATTCTTGGGTTAAAGGGGCTTTTTTAAGGCATTACCCTGGGAAAAAGAGGGGGGAACCTCTTCAAAGTTGTAACAAAATCGGGAATTGCAACGGAAGATCAACTCAGTTTTGAATGAGCTCGTTGAAATGATGTATTGCCCGAAATAATAGGAGAAGAACAAATCGCGCGGTGCAAAAATGACCAAGCCATGCGGAAAATCTCCTGGACATGATTACTTTGGTTAGGGCTTTCAGGACGTTTTCATGTGAACATCACGTACTCCTCCTCAAGGCTACCAACCAAGTCGAATTCTTGCATTGGAACTTGGTCAAATGGCTTCTTGAACGGTCAGTGCTTTCGTAAAAATTTGATTGTTTTTTCCTAAATCTAAATCCAGAAAAGCCAAGTTCGCTGTAGATAATGACCTAGCCATGCCGCGAAATCTGCTCGGACATAGTTCTTGGGTTAGGGCTTAAGCCGCTTATCATGTGGAAAAGGACCCTCTCAAGTTGCTACCAAAACGAATTTTGCAAAGCGAATTGATCAACTGTTCGGAATGGTAGGCTCGTGAATATGATGTTATTGCCCGAAATTTACATAGAGAAAGGAAAACAAATCGCCTGGTGCAAAAAATTGACAAAGCCAGTGGCGCGAAATCCCTGGACATATTACTGGGTAGGAGTTATCAGGACTTTCATGGTGCCAAAGAAGACCCTCTCAAGTTGTACAAAATCGAATTTGCATTGGTCGAATTGGTCAAATGCTTTGAACGGTAGCTCGAAAAGATCCTAAATTAAATACAAGAAAAAGCAGTTGCGGATAATGACCTAGCCATGCTCGAAATCTGCTGGACAGTTTCTTGGTTAGGGCTTTAAGCCTTATTCATGTGGGAAGAGGACCCTCCTTCAGTTGCTACAAAATCGAATTTGCAACGGAATTTGATCAACTGTGAATGTAGGCTCGTGAATAATGATGTTATTTGCCCGAAATTTACATAGAGAAAGAACAAAATCGCCGGTGCAAAAAATGACCAAGCCATGCGAAATCTCCTGGAACATTATTACTTGGGTTAGGGTTTTCAGGACTTTTATGGCAAATAAGACCCTCTCAAGCTTGTACAAAACGAATTTGCATTGGAATTGCGTCAAATGCCTTTGAACGCGGTATAGGCTCGTAAAATTGGTTGTTTTTTTTCCTAAATTAAATCATCTAGCTACAATGAAAAGCAACGTTTGCGGGGATAATCTCAGCATGCCGGCGAACAGTCCCTTCGCGTTGATCTGGACAAGTTTACTATGAGGCTCGTAGGTGCTCTTATAGCACCTTGATCATGTTGAAATGATTGCCCTCGTCATTGTTTCGTAACTCAAAATCATCCGAATTTCTCAGCACTCGGATACATTGACTCTCTATACTGCGTGTTTTAGGAGTGAGTAATGGTAGACTCAGATGAAATACTTGCTAAATATATCGCCCGAATTTACATAGAGAAAGACAATCGCCGGCCATAGCTCGTAAACTGACAAGCCATGCGGAAATCCTCGTACTGGAGCTCATGACTTCGGGTTAGGTTTCAGGACTTTTCCACTTGCATCAATGAAGGAAACCCTCCCTCAGATCTGTACAAATCGAATTTGCATTGAATTGGGTCAAAGCTTACCGATATGAAACGGTAGGCTCGCTAAAATGAACTATTTCTTTCCACCGTAAAAGCTTATAATACAGAAAAAGCAAGTTGCTGGATTACTGTGATACATCGACATCTGGATGCCTATCCCATGCGGAAATCTGTTGGACATGTTCATGTGTTCAGGCTGTTTTAAGCTCTTATGCATTAAATGTGAGGGCAAAGGAGCGAACCCTCTGCGGTTATATTAAACAAAAAATCCAAAATCTCGCAAACGGAAATTTTGACATCCACACCTCGTTTTTGCAATTGTAGTGTAACGTCTATAGTGTGAATGTTAATGGTATGCATGTCTCTCTCTCTCTTAATAAATAACACGATATATTAAAATAACTAACATATTACGAGTCGATGTGCAAAAAAGACCCAAAGCCATACAGGTATTCTAACTAACTGCTCTGGACAGGGTCGTTAAAAATTATGTTTTTTTCCTAAATTTTAAAAAAAAAAAAAAGCCCAAGGGTTTCTGGGATAATGAAACCCAGCCCTGCCCGGGAAAAATGCTGGGCATGTTTCTTGGGGTTTGGGGTTTAAGCCCTTTTCATGTGGAAAGAGGGGCCCTCTCAAGTTTTTACAAAATTTGAATTTTCCCGGAATGATCAACTGGTTTTGGGAAAGGTAGGGGTCGTGAATATGATGT